>NC_083732.1:16549318-16852348 GCF_028564815.1 Eubalaena glacialis | reverse complement strand
GGGGCCACTCTTCATCGCGGTGCGTGAGCCTCTCACTATCGCGGCCTCTCTTGTTGTGGAGAACAGGCTCCAGACGCACAGGCTCAGCAATTGTGGCTCACGGTCCTAGTCGCTCCGCGGCATGTGGGATCTTTCCAGACCAGGGCTCGAACCCGTGTCCCCTGCATTGGCAGGCAGATTCTCAACCACTGCGCCACCAGGGAAGCCCCGAAAGTGATATGTTATTTAAAATTGCATTTCTAATTTCTATTTAAATAAAAGAAATAGATTTTCTTGGCATAGGAAACAATGATCAAATACACATTTTACTTTTTTTAACCTTGGTGTTTACGTTAGTGATTTTTAGTGACTTGTCCATCGAAGATTCTCTGAAACATTTAAAAAACATACGTTTACCTGACCTTATCTGGTAGGCTGGGAGGGTTAACTTTAAAAACTTCAAAAATATTTTGTTTTCAGGTGTGTGAAATTATATGCTCTGAAAAATGTTCATAATTCTTTAGTTATGCCTGCATTTAACCACTTGTATTCTCAAAATAGGAAACTGTTGGTGGCAAAATGGAACCCAAGCAACTTAAAATAGTTTCATCCATGGAGTTGACTTTTATTAAAGTTCACATTAGACACTGGAATTAGTTGTTTGCTACGATGCCAAATTATTTTGGAAAAAAATAGACTCATCATTTACTATGGACTAAAAATCAGATCTATATTTTAATTTAATCAATTAGCATTTCATTTTGTCTTTTAAAAAATGGTTATCTTTCTGTTTGCCCTAGGGTAGTTTTTTAAATACAGTGACTGATTTCAATCAAAATTGACACACCCTTTATTTATATATTTTAAATTCAAACTGTGAGTCAGGCTGCTATCTTAAAACAATAGAGCTGCCAAAAATTTTCAAATGAACGTGTGATCTATTTGTGATGTTGAATGGGGACTGTAATTCACAGAACCATCTGCAATGGCAGCAAGGAGAGTACTGGGCTAATTCATACGTGGCCATGAGTCTATGGTGAACTTCTCATTACCTGGAGCATTAGAGTCCTTTGAAGGCTGTCTTAATTTATTGGGACAAAGATGATGTGCTGCAATTTTAACTGAAAATAGTGGCTTTTACCTATACTGCCAATAAGAGTTGAATAGATTTTGGTATTACTTTGGAAGACCAGGCTTGAAAATCTTACAATGTTCTCACCTACCTTTAAAAATGAGAAAAGATAGTCTAATATGAAGGGCATTTGGAAAAAATAAAGTTTATAATCCTATAGCTCAGTGAAAAGTTTTAAAATTGTAAATGTATTCCGCATTTATATTATAAAGTATTACATATTAAATTGAGATTTTGTTCTGAGTCCTTTTAAGTTGTTGCCAAAAAAGTTGTTTGCATTGGTAGCTAAATTCTCCATACATTGTAATTTTTGAGTCATTGAACCAATGATAGTCCTTAAACACTACAAGTTACAGGAAAAGATGAAATGGGCTGATTTTCTTGGGAGGCATCAGCTTTAGGTCCTTGGAGATACGCAGTGCCTGACTATTACTAAAAAGAATAAATAACGTTTATTAAGCACTTACTATGTAGCACTGCTATTCTAAGCATGTTACACATATAGCCTTAGCTCATTACTACTTGGTGATAATCTGTTGAAGACTCGTGCCTGGGAACAAGGTGGAACTGGATTACCTCTAAAATCCCTTTCACCACTGAGATTTAGTGAATCCATGATTTATTCCCTAGTGCTTAATGAAAGAGAGGAAGTAGGACTCTAAGGAACAAGGTTATTTTTCCATATTCAAGTAGGCAAAATGCATAATGCTCTCTGTGTTCCTTTGGGGTTAACATATAATTTTGAAGAAAATGTGCTATATTTTTCCAGAAAGGTTCACACAAAGTACATACAGATTAGAAATACTTCTGCTCTTTCTTGCCATTTTTCAAGCCCTCTGTGAGTTCCAAAATATAGGAATTATTCCTTTATTTTTTTTATAATATCTAACAAAATTACGTATTGACCCATGATTAAGTAGTATAAGCTTTATATGGTTATAATTTAACTCAGAGTAATAAACTTGTTCCTTTTCTTTTCTTTTCCCTTTTCTTTTTGCTTTCTTTTTTTAACAGAAGTTCAGATCAATAGTTACAAATCTGACCTTAAAAAGCAAAATCTAACTAATAACTTGTTGAATAAGTAATAAAAACCTTTGAAAATATGTGCAGCCTTGAATGAAAAGTATAACAGGGCTTTATTGTGAAATGTTTAGAAAACACAAAGCTTAGATTTTGATGGTTTAAAAAGCTGTGTTGAGACTGTATTTCCCCCCATCTAAAGTTTTACAGAAGTAAAGGAATTCTACAATGATTTCTCCAGTTAATAAATGCCTGCTTTTTCATGCATTCTACTTTTATAAATTTCTGCAGGGAATCTACAGACAAATCTTCATTTTGCTTTGAACAGTCTTTGAACTTTTCTTGTTTCTTTATATATCCATGAATCGCTTTCCATATGTAGTTCCAAATCTAAAAAAAAAAAATAGTCTATGAGTATTTTCAGTTAAATTAGAATAAAATTCACAAATATGATCATCTTATTAGCCTTAATTCCATTTTACTGAAATGTGTGTGATATTGAGCACAGATTTGGGATATGACTGAAGGCATCATATTCAGCTATTTTTATAGTTTTTTTCCTCATTGTTGATACTGTTTCCATCTATTATTAATTATACTATATATACATTTTTTTCTCTGCTTCAACTCCAAGTAATGCTGGCTTAATTTGAGTTAAAAAATTTTTTTTTTTTTTTTTTTAAAGAGGGGACCCAAGTATAAGGTTGGGGGAATAATTAATCTAATATGTCCAGTCTCATGATAAATATTTTTTAAAAACTTTTGCAAATGTAGTTACATGTTGAGATTAATGGAACTTTGGGAACCAGGATATATTTGTAACTACACATACAGCTAACTGTAATTCCTTATGTACATTTTAGAATGATGTGCATTTTTTAGTGAATTTCTTAAAAAATTCTTGAAAATACCATACTTGGGGTTCATTTATCTTATGTGTATGTACTTTGGGATCTAAAAAAAAAAAAGTTCCCAGCTTCAGTCTTTATTTCTAATCTTCATTACCTCTTTGATAGAATTAGCACAAATTGACTAGGAACTAGATTCAGCTCACTCAAGCTGAACTCTGGCCTGAGGGTGTGGAGGTGAGGAAAGGAAGCTTTTCTTCATCTCTTTCTCTGAGGTGTGGTTCTGTTTACTTTGGAAAGAAAAGATACAAGTATCTCCTAAAGTGGATTAGACATGGCAAGACAAGATGATACATTTGCACTATAAACTCTCAAGCAGCTGTGAGAAGGCCTTATGTGTGAAATTTCTTACCTTCTTAAAAATCTTGATAGAGTTGTAGCTAAGCTCTTAACAGTCAAAAACAAACTGCCAACGAGGTTTATTTTCTTTTTTGCTGAGTTTTCTGGGCCATTGTTCCGCTTGAGGGGCCCTGTTTGTTAGTTTTGGCTCAGGGACTTCTCTTCCTTCAGGATAAGCTCTCCTAAGGCACTTGTACAAGTCGGTACTCAGGGGCTGCTTCACAGTTTATTCACGGCCCGCTAAAGCACCGTTCAACTGCATGACTTCCTGTCTCAGAGGAGAGGTGGCCGACAAGGGGTTTTGTATCTGTAATGTAAAAATATAGTGGATTTTGTGGAAAACTGGGACATTTTTGTTTGTTCTCATAAAAGATTCCTGCTGGAAGTTTTATTTTAAAGTTGGCTTTTAGCCTTTTTTTTTTTTTTTTTTTGCTGTGACTTGGATCCTGATCTGATTTTCTGCTTTCACGGCCCTTTTTGAAAAATTTAAAATATTTAATTCAACATTAACTGTGCTTACAAGCTGCATAGCAGAATAAAATCACATTACAAACATTGTAGTATTAGATTTTATCACCATTTATTTCTTCTAGCCTGTCCAGGGATTTCTTCATGTTCAGTAGAACTAATTTGCAGTCAGACATTGAGGTCTTCTAGAAGGCCAGCAGGCTCCAGAAATTAATTTATCCAAATAACCGATCCCTCCTAGGCCAACCATAGAGGGACACCAAAATGGCCTAAGAAGGCAGAGCCTCCTTTTGAAGTCTGGAATGTTTTGACTGACTTGAAACAGGCGGCTGGAATGAAAGGATAATTTTCAGTGACCCAGGGGATTTTTTTGCCATTTTCAAATATTAGGTAAAACAAAGAGAAATTGCTTGCTCTAATTTAGAAAGACTTAGTAATCAGGAAGGCAACCAGGCTGAGAATAAAGTTCCAAGGTATATATAGCAGAAGCTTATTTACTAAGCTTAGATTGCTGGCAAAAATCAAAATTATTATACCCTTAAAAAAACCTTACAGGGGATATATTTTAGTCAAATAGCTGCATTTTCATCACCTATACCTGCATTATTTTCTTAGTATTAAAAAAAAGGAGAAAGTAACTGCTTTGATTTATTGCCATCTAAAATATTTCTACATTACAATCTTAATTTTATTAAACAAACAGGAGGTTATAATTTAAAATAGTTTACTCAACTAAATGGGTTTACTAGAAACACTGAGTAGATATTTCATATTTGTCAAATTTTCAAAACATTGATAGATTTTAAGGCCATTAATTCTTTAAAGCAAACTGTAACATGAGCTGAAGCATAGGAGTATCCAGGTGTAACAAATGTTTTTTGATGACCAGGTCAGAGGGGTAGATCAAAGTAATTTTGAAGAGATTCCTTCCTTATACTATACATAAATATTTATTGTTGCAGAAGAAAAAATACCTTTTCTCATTTTGGTGAAAAAAAATGAATTAAAAGTAGGGATTGGTAGCCAAATAACTGCACATTAAGGTAGAAATAGGAAATGTTTCTTTTTACACAATACATTCCATGTCCCCTATAACGCAGTTATGTACTTAATGTATAGCATTATTTAGGAAAAAGGGATTAGATAATATTTGTAATTTAAGAGTTCTGGATATTAGTAGATGCCAACTGACTTTATGGATTTAGGCTTTATTTTACAGTTTGGGAGAGTTACAGAGTAATTTAGGTACTGATGTGGCCACAAGGATGCCAATCCTGTTGCTGGCACTTGGTCATTCTTAAACTGGTGAAGTATGTCTTAAATCAATTTAAATGAAAAATAAATAGTAATTTTATTGATTTTGATTTGTTCTCAGGCTTGTTTGCTAGTTTTGAATTGGGGTGATTGGAACTCTACATTTTCATTACTGAAGTTGTCAAACCTTTTTTCTCTAAGTTGCATCTTTTTGTACCAGTTTTCCATTTGATTGGCTGCCCTTGCAAAGCCAAAGTAATGATAAATATAAGAAAATTCTCTGAAAGCAGAGTGTTCTAATGGGAGGTTACATTCACATTATTCTTGGGTGTTACAGAGAGAAAATAGTATTGCCATTCACCTTTATATCATCTTCAAGTTTTTCTTTGGGCTACTGAAGTTCTGAGTAAAAAAAAAAAAGTCAGCTCTTTAATAAGTTGTGAGAAATAGCCTTTGGAAAAGAAGGTAATTGAGAAGTTTAAGTAATGGTTGACTGGGGCCAGCAATGTTGATGAATTTAGGTGGAAGGGGAATTAAGCTATCTTCGGTAATAAGAACTAAGACTATGTAAGTACATGGCAGAGATTGGAGAAACGTGTGCAGATGAAAATGTAGGAGGAAAATTAGGGGGTAATAGTTGCTTATACCAGTGGACTACATAGAAGAATGTCTACTATCCCTTGAGTCATGGGAAGAAAATAGAATGTCTAATTTTTAATTTCATCCTTTTAAAAAACATATTTATTTTGTGTGGGTTTTATATATATTAGTAAAGCACTGTTTGAATATAACGTATAGATACGTGTTGCTCATTTTTTTTTTTTACTGATGAGGAATTAATATTTAAAAGACATTTGGAAATGGTTAGTTTCAATAATAGTTAACTTTATATGCATTATCCCGCATATTTTCCATTAGGAATCAGCGATTGTATATGTTGATTGGGAATTTAAGTAATTGAAATATGAAAATCCTTCATACTCATGGTTAATAAATGCATATAAATATTTTCATTTTGGAGATGACTATTTGGTATTTTTCTCTGTGTTCTGAACAACATCTCTCAATGGGGCTTAGCCATATTTTATCTTTAAAAAGTAATACTATTTCTTTACCTAAAATCACTGTAATGTGAATGTGTATCATCATATAAATATTACCTTATGTTTACATATAATAATAAGGAACCCTAGGTAAAAGGTAGCTGATTCTTTCTTTGAGGTTATGCTAATTGACTTTATGATAACTTTATTTTTCTCAGTTCTATTCATAGGTTTATCATTTCTTTCTGTTTGAAATTACTGTAACTTTGACTTCTGGATAATTAACACTACAGTTACTTGGTAATAAAAGACTTAGTGAGGATTGAGTGCTCTTTTCTCTAAATACTTAAGAGATTTCCATGCAGGAGAAGAGTTCATCTTAGTAGGTTTAACTGTAGGTGACAGAGGATAATGAGTTCAGTTTTGGGCAGTTTGAGAGGTTTTGCAGATCTGCAGGTGATTTGTGTAGACAGTTGAAAATTTGGATGTGGGTTTCTAGAGTGGATTGGCCTAAAAGTATAGACTTGGGGGCATCAGCAAGTGGATGATACTGAAGCCATTATGTGAGGTAACAGAGGAAAAGTGTGTTGAGGAAGAAAAGGACCAAACAAGAGAAGATTTAAGGGGCTATTAGAGCCAGGGAGAGGACGAGGAGCCAAGTATGAAGTCTGAGGTACGGTTGGAGAGGTATATGAACCAGAGACAGAGAGACAACTTGCAGGAGAGGAATGGTCAGTGGTGCCAGGTTCCTTTGAGGGATTAAGATGCGTAAGTACTGAAAGGTATGCAATGGACAGTACGCCACTAGTCCTAGCAGTTTGTTGGGATAGTGAAGGGTGGAATCCAGATTACTTGTGTTGATAAGTAAATGGGAACTGAGATACTGAGATTCAACTACCCTTTCGAGCAGTTTGGCTGAGTTGGGAGAGTTAGAGACTTAAGTAGAGGGAGATGGACTGCAGGAGGATTTTCAGAGGAGAAAGGACGTTCCCAGGCAGGGGAAGTCCGTGGAAAGCCCGTCCTTCCTTTTCTGACCCTAAACTCCCTGCATTGTTGCTATGTCTCTATATGCCCCTCCTCTCCAGAGAGCATGACATTGTTGGAAATGGGAGAAGCACTTCAAAAAGCTATATTTTGGGCCATAGGATATTTATATTTGCATAGTAGCAAATAATGATTTATGTGTTACTGGCTGAGGATCAACCTGTACTAACCGTCGTGGTTCTAAAAGCTCTACTTTTTTCCCTTGCTTCATGCATTCTGTGCCCACTTCTCTGCCTGGCAGAAGCCTCCTCCTCCTATTTTGAAGTCAAAGGCCAACCCCTATGTGAAGTCTGCTTTGGTAACTTCAACTAGTTGGATTCTCTCTTCTGTGATCCTTTAAGAGCTCTACTGTGGCTCTTAGTAAGTTGATTTACAACTAGCTATTTACACATCTCTCTTCCAATGAACTGTGAATTCTCAAAAGAGCACCTGTCCTGTCTCTTAATCACTAGCCTATCACGTTGCCTGGCACTTAGTGGCTACTCAGTCAACTTTGCTTGAATGAATGAATGGATAAGGGAGGACATGAGAAAAGACAAACTATAAGTGTTGGGAGAGGCACCAAAAAAAAACTGTCTTTGTGACTATTGGTTATTTATACTCATTATACTCATCTCTGTGTAACTAGCTAATGGCCAGCTTGATCTATAAAGAGTGGCTAATTATTACAGTTAATTGAGATTATGTTTTACATCTTGGTCCCTGTTTATTTAAAGTAGGAACATAGGAACATACTTAATTTATTAATCTCAGCATTTTGAAAAGAATGTGTTTGTATAGGTTTTATACTGTATGTAATATGTCAAATAGAGATATACTTAGTTTATTATATTCATCATTAGTTGCCAAGTATGAGAAAATAAATTTATTTCAAAAGGAAGTTTGAATTGCAAACTGTCCTGTTGGGAGTATTTAGAGGATACAATTATAGTTTTAATAGAGGCTATAATGCTCAGTAGACTACGGTTGAAAAGTTTTGTTTGCTTTTAATTGTTTTCTTTACAACGTTTGCTACCACTGCATAAGAATCGTCAAAGTGAGTAGAATGCAAATTAATGTAAAAAAAAAAGGCTTGGATTAAGAAATGCTTTACATAACTTTCTGTTTCCCATCATTTATTCTAACAATTCTAGACTTGGCACTTTTCTGTCATGGTAGTGTCCTGGTATAAACTGTATCAGTAGTAAAAAATGTGCTGTCACATAATTAATTAACTTATTCTTTTGACGTTCCGATTCAACTTGATTGTGAGCTTGTGGTTAACTGCATACTTTTACAGAGCCAGCAACTGAACACTTTATTTATTTTAAAAGGATAAATGAGATTAACTTCTCTTAGACTTAGGATTGAGAAATTGGGAAGGAGAGGATTGGCGAGGGAGAGCATGGCTTTCAGGTCATGTGACTTGGGTTCTCACTTGGCCATTGTCACTGACTGGCTTTGTGATCCACATCACATTATTTACCTGGCCTTCCTTGTCTGAAAAATGAGCTAGTAAAATGTCATGGAGTTGCAAGAAATACATGATAGAGTGGTTGGCATATGGTAGCTACTCAACTAACATTTGTTGGTCTCGCTCTTTCTTCCAAGACAATTTTGTTCCGCTTTCTTTTACTATACACCAAAAATATGTACCTCATTGTTCTTTTTTACCTTGCTGCCGGAAAGGAGGATCAGTGGCAAGTACATTGAAAATGAAATTTCCTCATACAAAAAAAAACTATTTAAAAATAAAGCGAATCACTTCCATCACCTCCTATTGAAAAATAACCATTGATCATATCAGCTATGTATCATTCCAGACTTTTCTTGATGCATACGTGCATAAAACAAACCTTTCTTCAATGCTATTATTCCTCCACATAAGGTCAACATTTTATAATTTATACAATAAATTATTTATTTTAGAAACTACCTTCATGCTAAGAGAAGAGGAGAAAAATTAGCCCACTTCCTCTTTCTCATCTGACAGTTTTTGTTAGCTATTCTTTTGACATTGTCAAGGTTTATAACATTCTGTTTTGAAAATCCTAATAGTTGTTTAATCTTAAGTACTGAATACTCTCTGCTATTTCAATGAATCTAGTATTTGTCATTCTTTTTTGTTTGTTTTGAAATTTTTAGTAGAGTGATTTTTCAAGAAGAGTTCATGGGGTGCTATGTTCCCTGATTTTGTGCTCTCTGCACATTGCAATCATGGTCTTTTCTCGTAGCTGTGAAATAGCTGGTTTCCTTACTCATCTGGGACCATGTCTGACTTTGGCTTCTTATTGCATACATCTGGTAGTAATGCTAGAATATAGTAGGTACTCAAAAGATGTTTAGGGAAATGAAGAATAGCTCAACAAATTAGTTCAGTCTGCATGGGGACGTGTTGAAGATTTCTCAATAGGAAATTTACACTCTCAGTTTCTTTAGCACCATTAATCTGGCTTTTATGGACAGGGTAGTTTAAAGAGACTCAGTGAAAGGACTCCTTTGGAGACACTTACAGTAGTAGGTGAGATATGAAGATGAATTCAACATCCTCTTCAAAGATGTCAAAGCAGTTAGAATGAAAAGAAAGGAAGAGATGGAAGAAATAATGCAAAGAAAGAATGACAGATCTCAATGACTGATTAATGGGATGTCTTTACTAATGTGGTTCTTCAGCCTGGGAAGCCCTTTTTCTCCTTTTCACATATTTACATTTAAATATTTATGTTCAATTCAAAACCCATCATCCGTCAGTTTATGCCACAATAATGTCGCATAACAAACAAACCCAATATCTCCATGGCTTATGACAGCAGACATGTATTCTACTGCCAACAGTCTATAGGTTGGCTGTGTTTGGCTGATCTAGGCTGGGCTCAGCTGGGCAGCTCTGTTTCAGGCTGTGGGTTGGCTATGTTTGCTTTAGAGTTTGTTTTGGTCAGATTTGCTCCATAAGTCTCTCATCTCCCTGGGTCTAATGACTACCTGAAACAGCACAAGTGTGAATTAAGCATGCTTAAAGATTTTACTAGTGTCACATCTACTCACATCCCATGGGTCGAAGAAAGTCACATGCTCAAGCCCAACTTTAATAAAACAATACCATATTTTATTATCGATTAAAATAATAAATTATTGTGGGATGGTAAGATAGTATATAGTTACAGGACAACAATCCAAAATATAATGCCCCTTATCTGTGATTCTCTCAGCTAGGAACACTGTGTTTTGGTTCTGAATTCTTGTGGCACTTTCTTTGTTAATAGCACTTTCTTCTTTGTACTGTTAAAGCGTTAATACTTTAAACCAGAAAGTGATTCATTATCTTTAAGGACAATGACATTGTACTCTCCAGTGGAACAGATGCAAGTGTATAGTAAAAATGCTGTGTATTTAAACCTTCTCTAAGTATAATTTTGAAATAAAAAATGGCATTCTGTTTGTGTACAATTATAGCATATTTGTAAATATATCCTTAATGAAACATGTAGAGATATTTTCTTTCTACATTCTGTTGACCCACATTGGCTAAGATGCTGTTGAGCTTTATATCTGAGGTAATGGAAGTCGAAATGCATTGAAGTTCACTCAGAAAGGAGCATGTGTAGTCCAGTGCCAAATAATTAGTTTCCTCTGTTTAAGAAATTCAAAAATTCTTTTCTAGACAGATAAGATATTTTGGAGTTTCTTCCTACATTAGCATACTTTATAAAGTAGCTTTGTTAAGCAACAAACTGTCTACTTCTTTTTGTATGAAGATAGTTTCTAAAATAAATAATTTATTGCATGAATTATAAAAAGTTGACCTTATGTGGAGGAATAATAGCATTGTTATTTTTTTAATAAAATATTTACGAAGTTGTGTGATTTAGGCTACTTCCAGAAAAATGATATATTTGCTTACTTTAAGAAGTCAGACAAAACAATCTATTATGAGAAATATGGTATAGTAATATATTTTGGCCACCTCGGTAGATACAGTAGAATAAGGGTGACGAAATATATTTTCTCTGGATAAGCTGAAACAGTGCCCTTTTGAAAAACCAGTTTGTTCTGGTGAGTTCTGTATGTTTATAGTGTCACTGCAGACCCAAGAAAGAGTTTACATAATAAGTTTTTCTGTCTGATGAGGAGAGATGTGAATCCAAACAAAGGAGAAAGTGCAAAGCAGAAGTACAGAGACATAGGTCACCCAACTTGGGCACCATGACGTGTAGGGTCCCTTAGGCAGAGCATCATGTTTAAACCCAACAAACCATGATCAGATTCATTGACAAAGTTGGCTAGAGATGCATAAGAATATAATGAATTCATATTTTATCATTCTATTTTAACTTAAAAGACGTAAGGTATATTTATTTGTCAATGTTTTGATATTAGGCCAAGGCTTTTCCTTTGAGGATGGACTCAGGTTTGGAATTCAGAATCGTGTTTTCTTGCTCCCTTACCACACAATGAATATATATTCTTATTTCTTCTCTCTGTACAAAAGACAGCTCACTATACACACTGGTCTGCACCTTGCTTTTTGCATTTACTGTATCTTGGAAATCATTCCATGTCAGTACACAGAGGGCTGCTTTATTCCTTTTACAGATGCATAGTATTCTATGTATTCTATTGAGTGGCTATGCCATTATGATGGACATTTGGAGGTTTTCTAATTTTTCTTACTGTTACAAGCAATGCTGTGTGAATAATGATCTTAGAAACATGTCATATTGCAGGTGCACGATTATATATGTAGGTAAATTCCCAGGAGTGGGATTGCTGGATCAGAGAGCATATGCATTTGTAATTTTTATAGCCACTGTTCGATTGCCCTCAGTAGGTATTGCAACTGCTTTCACTTCACCAGCGGTGTTGCTGAGTGCCTGTGTTCTCTACTTTGCCTAGAGAGTATACAGTATTATCAAACTGAAAGTTTTGTCAGTTAGAGAGTGGGAAAAATTGTCAAAATCTCAATGTGGCTTTAATGTGCATTTCTCTTATTAGGAAAGGAAGTATGCATAATGCTTAAGAGCACCTAAATTTGGGCTCCACCGCTTACCAGCTCTGTGACCTTGGGCAAATTTCTTACCTTCTTAGTGCCTCCATTTCCTATGCCTCTATTGAAAAGAATATTAACTACCTTATAGGGTTGCTTTAATAATTAAATACGTTAACATATGTAAAGAGCTAGACTAGTATCTGACACATGGTATGTTTGAGCTATTATTATTGTTGCTATTATTGTTGGTGGAGTTGAACATCGCTTTATGTATTTAAGAGCCAGTTATTGTTCCTTTTCTATGAATTTTTATCCTTTCTCTTTTCTATTGTTTGTTGGTCTTTCTCTTATGGATTTTTATGAGCTTTTAATATGTTGAGATTAACCCTTTATACACAATCTGCAAATATTTTTGCACAGTCTGTTGCTTGTCTTTTATTTTTGCTTGATATTTTGTCATGCCCACTTTTGACATTTATGCAGTTGAATTTATCAGTCTTTTCTTCTATGGTTGTAAGATTTTGCTTCATAGTCAGAAAAGACTTTCCCACTTTCAGGTTGTAAAGCAATTCTCCAAAGGGTTTTTTTTCCAAGTACTTTCATGATTTCGTTTTTTACATTTAAATCTTTAATCCATTTGGAATTTATATTGGTATATGGTTACAGAAAATATTTTAATTTGCTTTTATCAAAGATCTTTTCCTAAGCATTAGTTTTTAAGCAACAACAACAGCAAACTCTTTTCACACACAGAGTGCATTTTATGTAGTATAATTAAAACTGCAGAATTACAATAACCAGTGTAATAGGCACACGTAGGTTTGAGAAGAAACCCCCATAACGTCTGCCTCCCTGTTGCAGTGATGGAGAAGGATATACGTCATGTCTCATAGTCAGGGAGAAGGATACTTTGAGGTAAAGAATACTGAGGTAAACAAACAAAACCAGGCCCACCCTGTCTCGCTGAATTCACAAATTAAGTGGAGCCTTGAACTGGTACTTCTAAAGGCTGGCTTCCTTTGCAAACCCTCTTTGCAAGTCGACTTCTTTCCTTTTTTAAATGCTTTTGCATGTGGATCTTTCTTGGCACATCTAATCACGGTGGTGGGGTTTTACTACTCTGTGTGGAAGTGAATGAAGATTCCACCTTTTCACTTTCTCTATCTTAATACAAAAGAATCCAACCGGAAATTCGGAAGGGGTAACAAAGCTGACTGTGCGAATGAACTCTGCTTTCCTGGTTTCCAGGGCATTTGCGGGACTGATATTTGAGCAAGGAGCTGGCTGGGTCCTCCAAGCTGGCCATGGCTGTTGAAGCACCCACAAGAATCTGTTAGATCAGAAAACTATGGAATGCAGAGGGTGGCAAACTCTGCTGCTGTAAAAGCATTCGTAAACTTCACAGTCTTTTTGGACACCAAGGGGAGAACATGGCTTCTCCTATGTGGGTGGTCACCCCAAGAGTCACCTATTCCTGTTACAAGTTGCTAAGGAATGAAAAAATGAAGAAATTTAATAAAAGCGTGTTTGTTGCTTTTGTTACTTCTAAATACAGGGTTTGCTTATTAAGACATATTCTATAAGCAACCTAAGGAATTGTGTCACAGTACCCTGTAGTCATTGCTCATATTTTTTGAGCCAGTAGTTCTCAGCCTTGACTCTAGACCAAACCTAAGGCACTTGGCCTGGCTCCAGACCTAGAGATTCTGATGTGCTGCCAGGGTTGAGAACCAGCGCATTAATCTTCATTTTATTTTATTTTTGTGTGAAGTACCGTAGTGGGAGACAGAAAGGAGTTTCTTAAAATGAAGTCTTTGGTCCACCTGTGTCAGAATCACCTCCATTGTTAAAAGGGACTTAGAGACTTTACCCCACGTTTACCAAAGCAGAATCTCTGGAGGTGGAGGCCAGAAGTCTGAATCCATAAGCATCCCAGGTGATTTGGATGTTCACTAAAGTTTGAGAACTGATGTGAAAGTAAGACCTGGAATATTTGAAACTAACAAAATCTGATAAATTTTATCATTGTGGAAATAGGGAAGAAATTTTGTCTCTCTTTCTCTGAACAAGTTTTAGAAGATCTACTTTATAAGAGATTTAAAAATAGATGTAAACTTAACTATGAGTTTTAGTAGCAAAAATATACATCAAGCAGAGAATAATAGAAAATTCGTTGGGTGGTTTATAAAGAAATTAGATAGTCATCTTAAAATGGGACTTGAAAAAAATCTAAATAGTGTACCTGTATTTTACATATTTTAAAATTCACTTGATTTATGAATTTGAAAGTTTTTTTAATGACTTGAGTAAAACTCAGTTACAATTAAATGCAAGCTGTACACCAGCAAAAATCTCCTTATAATTAGTAATTCAATTAGTGATTCTATTTCTACGGTGTTACATTTTTTTAATTTTAAATTGAAATTCTTACACGTTAGGGTAAATGAAAATGTGATCTGTATTATTTGTTACCCAACCAGAAAGAGATGCAAGGTAAAGCAAATGCATTAACACATTCACCTCCTAAAAGATAATTTCATAAAGAATAAATACATTAAAAAGCTATTTAAGCCAGGAAGCGATCATGTTATCTATGAAAACTATTGATATAATTTAGGTGCCTCTCATTCCAAGGAGTAGCTGATATTGAAATAGCCAACAACTGGAGGCATCACTGAGATGTGAGATCACCAGTAGGACCCCTGCAGAGTGGTAGGTAGTTAAGCACATGGTCTTAGAATTGGAGACACCTGGGTTCAAATCCAGATTTTTTTTTTTTTTTTTTTTTTTTTTTGCTGTGCTTTATGGGTGCATTACTAACCTTCAACATTGGCTATCATTTGTCATAGAGGTAATATTTCTAATATCAGATTAGCATCAAGGCCCATGTAGTGTGTATTTATTCCAACAATGGCGTTGTATTAGTCAGGGTTCTCCTGAGAAACAGAACCAGTAGAAGGTTTATTATAAGGACTTGGCTCCTGTAATTATGGAATCTGAGAAGTCCTACAGTCCCAGTGGTGAGATTCCATCTCAAGTCCTGAGTCTGAAGGCCTGATAACCAGGGGAGCCCGTGATATAAACCCTAGTTGGAAGGAAGGAGAAGATGAGATGAGATGTCCCAGCCTAACAGTGAGGCAGGAAAAAGGGACAAATTCCTCCTTTCTCCACTTTGTGTTCTAATCAGGTCCCCAGTGGATTGAATGATGTCCACCCATTTTGGGGAGGTCAGTCTACTTTCCTAAGGCCACTGATTCAAATGCTAATCTCATCTGGAAACACCCTCATAGACACCTCCAGAAATAATGTTTAATCTGGGCACGCTGTGGCCAGTCACGTTGACACATAGAATCAACCATCACAGCATCAAGGATTACTTTGTGAAAGAGTGCTTTTCGATATTCCAAGTATGTAGACCTCAAGGACAGATCTATACTCTGGCTTTCCCATCTTTATTTGGGAGTACTGAAAGCTGTCTCTTTCACTTGGAACACTATTTGTTTATTTAAACTGTTTAACCATTTTTTAGAGATTTATTAAGTCTTTATTGAGAGGCTACTGTCACCAGGACCCTGTGCTAGTCACTGAGCATATAGAGATGAATAGAGTTCCTGACCTCATGGAGTATATATTCTTGTTGGAAAGAAATCTATGTATAGAAGCAATTGTAATTCAGTATCAGAAGTGCTACGGTGAAGGTAATAGTTAACTGATTACCAAGTTTATTACAAAAAAAGGCCTTGTTATAATGGGAGAGGGGGCAGAAGCAACCATTCAGTGTAATGAAAATGCCCTCTACCCTTGGAAGCTAGTGATGACATGTACTCAGCTAAATAAAGGCAAGTGGATAAGTTTAACCAGATGCTTTTACAAAGAGGCAAGATTGTTGAAGAGCTCTTGACTAGAGGTTTAGAGGTCTAGGTGGTTGTTAAGGCTGCTACTGTCAGTTTGAGTTACACCAATCTCTTTATCACCATGCTTGAGGATCCTTACCTGTAAAGTTTTAAATTTTAAGTCATAATCTATGATTTTATCAAATAACTAGTATTGCCAGATGAAAATACAGGATGCCCAGCTAAATTTTTTTTTTTTGGTATATGTACATTCCAAATGTTTCATGGGACATACTTATACTAAAAATTATTCATTGTTTATCTGAAATTAAAATCTAACCAAGCATCCTATACTTTTATTTGCTAAATCTGGCAATCCTAAAAGAAACCTTGAGTGAATTAGAATTACTAAACTCTAGCCCTGCCAGTGTGGGTGATGAGAACTGAGAAGTCTTGTAGTTTCTTTCCCTGTAAAAGAATACATGGAGCACGAGAAAAATAATGAGAAAGAAAAGGATCTGAAAAGCAGGCATAAGAAAAGATGTACATAGACTAGGAAGCATCACACGGCTCACACATCTGTCATTCCAGTGTTCACCAAGTCCTTTTTATATCATCTAGTCTGATAGAATGTCAGAGGGGGAGAGAAATAATCTGGTGTTGCATTATTTGAAGATCCCAATGATGAAAGTTTTTTGAGAGATGTGTTTTAAAAATCTTTTTGTTTTCCTGGGTTCAGATTTTACAAACACTTGTCAAGCACATGGTATATATAAGATACCATCCTAGGTACTTTGACATGCTTGTCTCATAAAATGAAGGATACTGTTAGTAGGTCCTAGAATTAAGAGAGCTTCATTGAGTCTGAAAATTCCTAGTATTAAAAGAGGCAAGATGCTGTGCTTGCTGTTGTTCTGGTTATACATACCCACCCCGCCATAAATCCACAGTTTCCCATCATTTGAGCCTGAGAATTATGAGGAAGACTTCTGTAGCTAAAAGAGTTAAGTGCAGAATATTTGACATTTCCAGAAAAACTGACTTACAAGCTGGGTTGTTTCAAACCCTGTGGAGCTCTACAGTACTCAGTGGACCATTTTCTTGACTTTGTGTAGCTGTGGCAGGATGGCTACTGTATTTCCGAGTGTCCATTTCCCCCAGGGAGCATGCTACTTCCACTACAAAGCCCAAAGTTGTTTGACATCCAGCATGCGTGAACTCAGAGTTTTCCTCCTTTGCTTTACATCGAAGTAGTATAAAATATGGCCTGGTTTATGCTTTCAATCATCTAAATTTGTCCAGGCATGATAGAGGATGCCGTACAATTTTCTTTTGGTAGTTAGAGCTTTACTGACATAATTGCAGCCCAATCACATTTCTAAGATAACTAGTACAATATGTACATATTTAATTCAAAGTTTCCTGGAGGATTTCAGGCAAATAATGACCATATTTTAAGTCATCTCAAAAAAGCAGAGACTCAAAAGCGAAAGTGCTTTTTCATCATCTGGGCAAGGTTGCTCTAGGTAAATGTGTTTATTCCTTCTTCTTTTGACATCCTTCCCCTGTCCCCCTTCCCCCAGGACCCCCTGCTTTCCTTTTATCCCAGACTTTGCCTTATATTATAGACCATTCTCTTCCTTCTGTCCCACCAGCCAAGTTTAATATACTATACTATCTTCTTAAAGTGACTTGTAGGTTAATATGATAAGTTTATTCTAGTATGCTAATAAAACTTAATGGCTGGATGAGTTATTACTCCAGATGACATATTTACATTTTAGTGGTGACCTTTTATGGATTAACACCGAGTTCAGGCCAAGGTGGGAAGGTAAGCATAAATTGGAACGGGTAGAGATTAAGGGGGGAGTTTTTTGGCACAAAATATCTCAGCCCTCATCGAATCACACCACTAGACCTCTCTCTACCTGGCCTAAGTTTGGGTCTGACTTAAAATGCAAAGATTCTGAATGTTCAGCTGAGATGAGGAATCCAAGTTGCTTGTAAACGTCTTTACTCTTTTTTTTTTTTTTCATCTGATGTGGACCATTTTTTAAAGTCTTTATTGAATTTGTTACAATACTGCTTCTGTTTTATGTTTTGGTTTTTTGGCTGCGAGGCATGTGAGATCTTAGCTCCCCGACCAGGGATCGAACCCGCAGCCCCTGCAGTAGAAGGCAAACTCTCAACCACTGGACCACCAGGGAAGACCCGCCTTTACCCTTTACCATGGAAAATAAAGTCATGATAAAACTCCCTGTCTGTGTGTGTGTGTGTGTGTGTGTGTGTGTGTGTGTATCTGTGTGAATAAAAACTCTTATGCTATAACGAAGTGGTAATAAAATGCAGAATATAGATAATTCCCCCTCATTTGGATCACAGACTTGATTGAAGCAAAAATATAGAAATATCAAGATTGAAGAAAGCACCTACATTTATTGTTAAAGTAGCCACTTGGCAGCTTACTCAGAGTAAAAACCGATTGAAGGCAGGTGATTTCCTCTTCTTTTTACTAAGTGTATACACCCGACTCCTCCAGCAAGTAGGAAGATCCCAAATGGAGGAATACCGGGATACCACTGGCAAATTAGGAATGAAAGGACAAAACAGTGTCTGAAACACAGTGAAGAAGGGAAGAGGGCTCTTTGAGGAGGGGGTGAAAAATCCAGAAGAATCATTCTGGTAATATCCTAAGAAGTCATCTCCTAGCTATTAAGTGTTGTTGTAGCTTCTGACAACAGTAGAAGTTGTAAACCAAATCTGGTTTCTATTTTCCTCATTCATGGAGGTCAGTCTTTCAAATTAGGTTGCTTTTATGCATATTAGTTTCCTGGGAACGTACGTGATCTTTTTTTTTTTTTTCTTTTAAGATGGTTGCAAGGGATCAGAACAAATATATTAATATTCTCACACATTTATCTTAAGCTCACACGTCTTCCCTGAGGGTTATATTCATACATTCAGATGCTTTCTGGGCATCCCTATCCCTTGTACACAAGACATGGAGAGATATTCAACATGCCTGAAACTGACCTCATTGTGTATTTCTGTTCCATTCCCATTTACATTAAGAGTCATCTTTTACTGCTCCCTGCCAATTCCTCATTTTTAAATCCAGTCAATCAAATCCTGCTAATTTGACTTTCAAAATAATTCTCAATCCTTACTGTCAAGTCCATCCTAATTACTGCCACCCTATTTCAGAGGATTTGCTCCTTAAATTTCCCTGACTGGATTATTTCAGTAATTACCAGTTTATCCGTCTGTCCTCATTCTTGCCTCTTTTATATCTGGCACATGCAGCCAGAATGGTCTATTTAAAAGACAGTTTTACTAAAACTACAGTAAAAATCCCAAGGTCCTTGGCATAGGATGTTCTTCATGGCCTGACCATCTCAACTGTTCAGCAACACTTCAGCCCATTTCTCACTCTATATTTTATAATCCAGATTGAGTTAAATGCCCCATTCATAAATCTGTTACAGTCATATCACTCCGTATTTAAATAATTTGTTGAGCTTTCTTTAGCCTTCAACTCACCCCTGTTCCTGCAAACCAGCAAATAAACAATCAAGCAAAATATCTCTGGTCTCCCAGTGGACAGGGACAGAATCTCATTCACTTTCATATGCTCAGCATAGCATAACGGCTCTCAGCAGGCCCTGGAATCAGCCTGCATTCAATCATCGCTCTATCATTTGGGGATGAGCAGTCTCTTGTAAGTTACTAGCAGCTCTGTGCCTCAGTTTCTGCGTTTATAAAATAGGGACAATAGTACCTGCTTCACAGTCTTGTTGTGAGACATACATATCATGCATTTGGGACAGTCAGTATTTGGCATACAGTAGGCAACCCACTGTTATGAATTATTACAGATAACATGCTCAATATCTTATAAAACTGAAGGTGTATAAAGAGAAGTCATTGTGGGAGAAAGACCACTTGGGATTTGATGAGGGTCTAGTGATGAGAGTTGACCTACTCTCTACTTTGCGTTTGGAAGTAGAGTTGGGCCATATGTGCTGGTGGGCATTAATTTAGGGTGTGAGGGAAATCCCTAAGCAGAGGATCCCCGACTCCATACTCTACCACTGGTTGAATTAGTATCCCAGTATCCATGAGGCCTGGCCCTTTCTATGTAGAATATGCTTCTCCTTCTACAGCCGGAGGAAGACATCTTGTCTTTATCTAAATTAAACTTGAACAACAGCTGGGTTCCTGTTTGGGAGGATAATGGATACTATTATCAGCAGGAAGCTTCCAAGGTCATGGCCCAATAGTGGCGTGAAGGTGATGGACACTTGGAGTCCAATGAATGATCATTCTTTTTTGATACTTTTTTTAGCTCTTCTTGTGACCACAGTGTAGTCTCTGATGATTCACTCAAGTGACCTTCCGAGTCCTTTAGCTACCTTTTTACCATCAATGTAGATTCCATATATTGTAACAGACATGGAGATTGATTGCCCAGTGGTAGAAGAGGTCTTCCCTGATTTCTTTTCTGGTCTTTGGGACTCTCTTCTCCTCACATGCAGAGAGATTCCGAGAGTACCCCTGCTTTGAGCCTCTCCAGCCATGTGGTCTGGTAGACAGAGTATGGTTCAGTAGCTAATGCTCATAAGCATTACGTTCACCGAATGATCAACGTTCCTAGAATGAATGTCCTTGGTGTTTTCCTATCCTCTTCTTCCTTTTTTTACCCACCACTTCTCATTTGGTGTGAAAACAGCATCCAGAAAGGTTCTGAGACCCCAGGTTAGTCACAATGGGAAAAGTTTGAAAGCAATTCTACTCTAAATACGAGCATATTTTGATGCCGATATGCAATGGCTCCTTCATGGGAAAAAGAATGTCCTGTGATTGAATTTTAATTGGTGGCCCTTCTACCTTTTTTTTTCCTTTTTAATCTTTTCTAGAAAGTTTACTATACTAGAAAAAGTGAAAGAGGTAAACAATGTGGGATAGATATCAGATTTTTCTGGCTCTTGAGAATTTAATGGACCAACAATAATTGGTGGTAATTGACTGATACAACTGGTTTCCCTGTGGTTCCCTGAAAAGACTGTGTGGTAAAAGATTTAAAGACAAAGGGTAGAATTTGCGGCCATTTTGAAGTTGCTGCAACTCTTTTAGGTCACTAAGGTACCATTTAGTAAATTAGTGTTTTGTTGATGATTTTTAGTTTCAGAGGTTAGTTCACAGAATAAGAGAAATTGGCTTAAAACACTGAAGAAATACTGATATATTCTCTCTGTGGGTAACTGTAACTTCTAAATTACAGCAAGCTTAAGTATTTTAAATTAGAAACAGAATAATCTGTTTTCCTATGAATATTTAACACAGTTTGAGCTATAACATTTCAGTTAGACATAAATAGAAATTACAACTCATAGTTAATTAAACAGTTCGAAGATCCCTTCCTGTTTTACAACCTGTTTTCGGTATCAGGGTATAATCTGAGTGAATTAAGTGCAAAGACCCATAATACAATGATTTGCATAAGGCTGCCAACAAAAATAAACCTGGCTGTGATTAAGGCTATGACAATGGTGTTAGCTTAGCTATACAGGCTCATGGAAGCATGCAGAACAAGAGCAATTAGATTCACAAACTGATTTATTACGTAGACTGCAGGTGTTGAGTTTTATGGGAATTGGGGATTACCAGACTTGCCTCTACATTATTTCAGTTTAGTTATATGACCTTTTCTTAAAAATCATTCACTGGAACATTTTTAAAAGATTAGAGTGTCTTAATTCATGAGCTTAAAAAAAAAGTTAATTTGACTTAAAAATGTAAAAATCTTGGTTTGAGTTTTAGTAATGTCAGAAGAAAACCAGTGTTTAGGAATAATAATTCACTTTTCATTCATCTCAAAATTTTACTTTTAAGTAAACAATGTGCCCACAGTGCCTGAGGGGCCATTGCTGGGGAGAGTGATCTCCTGGCAGGGCATCCTCAGTCACAGTGAGAGTTGGGAGGGAGCTGTAAGATATTGTCCCATCACGGGGGAAGGCCACTCATATTCACTAATTATTGAATCATGCGTGTCATTTGGATGGATTTTTTTAAAGTAGAGGACTTCTGAGGAGTTAATTATATTAGGGAAGAAAAAATAACCAGCACAGAATGTTGACTTAAAACTAAATATAAATGCTAGTAGTTCCAATAATTCCTAGAATTAAATTTTAATGAACTCTCAAAATAAATTTCACATCAAATCAGAGCTATTGCCACAGCTTGTTTGCTATTGTTTTTATTGTTGAAGAAAAAAAAATCGTTGTAGCCATACTGTGGTAGTAATTTTGAATATTTCAAGCATTTTATTGCAGAAAAGAATTATCTTTCACAGCAGTTAAATTTTAGAGAACCACCAATGTTTATCTCTCTAATATGTGGGTTTTGTTTTTCTCAATATCCTTTTTTTTTTTAAAGTATAAATTTGCAAGGTCATCAGCTTCAACTTGGTGGTTTGCCTGAGTATGTTCTGTATTGTAGTATCTTCCAGAAGCACAGAAAATATTCATAAGCTACTTGGGAGTTTGCTATTGCTGTGTTTGTAAATACAGTATTGGCTCGGCCTTAAGAAGTGGAATGAACCTTATACAAGTTTCAAAACTTATGGTTCAATTTTTGTCTGTGAACTTGTTTAATGGATATTTTATTGACTTTGGCTTAAACATATTCACATATGTGTTTCTCATGCTTAATTCTGTTATTTACAGGGTGTTTTCCTTCTACATACTTTAGATTATAAATGCTTGACTTAAAGCAGCTGTGTATTCGCTTCCTTTCTAACCCTTGGCATGTAAGGCTTGCTCTAGGCCTTGTCTTCATTTACCTTTCACCAGATTTCAAATGTGCAGCATTTTTCTTGCACTTTTTGAAACCGAGCAAATTATTCACAAATGTTATATGGTGACTGAAGCTAATGGTCTACTTTTCTTAAAATTCTTTTGCCTCCATGCTTTACTTGAAAGAATACTGATTTTGGCTAGGTTATACATTGCTGAGGCCATAAGAGTAATTTGAATGCACAAGTAAAAAGAATTTTTCTTAATAACTTATTATTCATTATGTCTTCATTTGGATAATATAGCATTATGTTACATTGCTGAAACTGGTTAAAATAATGCATTGATTAAATGGAGGAAAAGTTATATAATCTAAAGAAATAAGCAAACTGGAACTCTTAAGTGAATTCACATTACAGTGTAAAGCATTTTTGTTTGCAAGAAACCCACAGTTTTTATAATTTTATGATTGTCTTATAATTTTGTTGTTTCTGAGGTTTGTTTGCAATCTGTGTAATGAAGCACTATCTAATTTCAGATCTACAAAGACAAGCTTTGAAATTATGTGCAAAGCTATTCTGCTTGAATACTGTAATAATATATAATGAAACTTTCAAAAAGTTAAACTGAATTTTATTTTGAAATTTTCTATAATTGATCCAGTCCAATCCTATGTAAACAGAAGTGGTCTCTTGAAATTCACTACAGAAAGTTTCACTTAGAAAAAATATAATGTATAATATATAATGAAACTCACAGTATTTAAAATGTTCCAAAGAATGAAAGTACGTTTCTCTCCCAGTGGGAATAAAGTGATCTTTACATGTGGTATTGAATAAGAAGGATTTCAGAAAGCTCATATGACATAGTTTTCTCTTAGTAGTTAATTTCCCGTGGTATTTTTATGTAGTAAGAAAGGTGCAAATTCCTTATGGACAGGTTTAGTGTTTGTATACCAATAGCTATTACATTACTATTCACTTGATAACCTACAATGGTATAATTCCAGGCCTTTTAGCGGTTAAGTGAGCATATTCAGCCGTTAAGTGAGCATATTCAGCCATGGACGTAGAGCGGTGAGGCTGGTTAGTGGAAGAAAAAATAAGATTGTGGGCAGTGGAAGAGGTATAGCTGTTCCTAAAGAACATATGTGTATGTGTTGGTTTATTGTCAAAACTATCCTTCTTCAGTCAGGGGGTGTCATCTGCCCAGGACACATCATTCCTGTCTCCTCCTGCTGCCATCTCCTCCACATATTCTTTTTTTTTTTTCAGGCAAAGCTTTATTGGAGCCCCTGCTGCAGCAGTGGGGAGCTAGAACAAGTAACAGGTTCCCTTGCTCGCTCGCTCCCTGAGGGGGATGGTGAGCTTGTTCCTTATGTGGCGTGTCCTCTACATATTCTTATTCCACTGAAAATATGTTGTTTTCATTATTAGTCTATTAAGGCAATTTTCAAAAAATAGCTGAACATAAAAGGGAACCAACCTGCAGTTAACAGGTCTGCAGTTGGATGTTCCACTCTCTGGGGCATCTGTGCTGCTGTCACCCCTCCTGTGCCTATGGCGGTTATTGCTACAGACATTACCAGCCAGCCTCCTATTACATGGATTAGAGTTGGCACTTGACCTGAAATGCAGTGCCATCCTGCTTAGGGATCATAGCTCCTGCAAGACTGATCGTTGCCATCCAGAGTAAGATAAGTCCAGTAGTCCCTTCCCTGTAACGTGCTGGTTGGTATGAACTAGATGCTGGGTACAGTCAAGTCAAATTTGCTTGTTAAGTAGAAATGCAAATTATAACTAAAATAACTATAAATTGGTTATACATTTAATAAGCTAAATACAGTCACAGGAAGCAACACATGTTTCACACCTTCATCTACTGTTAGTAACCACCACACAACTGAATTTGGGATTGCAGGTTTCATTCTGACTCTTAAGGGCAGTAGTTGTCAATACTTGTGTATGAGTTTGCTAGGGCTGCTATAACAAAGTACCATGAGCTAGGTGCCTTAAACAACAGAAATTTGTTCTCCCACAATTCTGGAGGCTGAGATCAAGGTGTTGGCAGAGTTGGTTACTTCTGAAGCCTCTCTCTTTGGCTTGGTGATGGCCATCTTCTCCTTGTGTCTTCACATGGTATTCCTTCTATGCCTGTGTGTGTTTTAATCTCTTTGTCTTATAAGGACACCAATCATATTGGATTAGGGCCCACCCATGTGACCTCATTTAACCTTAATTGCCTATTTCAAAACCCTATCCCCAAAATACTGAGGTACTAGGTGTTAGGACTCTGGAATATGAATTTGGAGGGACACAATTCAGCCCAGGACAACCTGTTTTAATCTCTGGTTAAGAGCTCTCTTCTTGTTGAGCCTTCTCTATCAGAATGAAGAGTTAATTTTCTCCAGGTCCAGCAAATAACTACAGGGTTCAGCTTCCTTAGACAACACTTCTTTTTCTCTTACTGCTTTCTTTAAAAATAAAAAGAGAACACAGTGACATGCAGAAAATAGTGACCTGGGAAGCAGAAGTCCTGGGTTTTAGCCCTACTGCTGCCACGACTTAGCTATGCAGTGTTGCAGATGCCACTTGGCTACGTGTGTGTTCTATATCCTCTATAAAATGAAGAAATGGGACCAGATGATTGCTTAGGTTTCTCTTAGAGCTGATATTTTGAGACTCTATTTAGAATTTTATTCATTCAGTCAGTAATTTATTCATTCTCCAATTATTTGAGTGTCAGTAGCGTGACTCACTTTGTATGACCTTCTTCTCAAGAAGGATCAATCCTTCCGAAGTATCAGAGGATACCTCGGGAGTATCCAGTTGAAGTAGCCAGACCTCTGCATGTGTTTTAGCTACTCATTCCCTTTCTCTCGTTGGCCCTCGTATCTGTGGGTTCTGCATCCATGGAGTCAACCAACCAGGGATCAAAATATTCAGAAAAAAAAAATCCAGAAAGTTCCAAAAAGCAAAACTTGAATTTGCTGTGCACCGGCAACTATTTACATAATATTTACATTGTGTTAGTTAGATAAGTAATATAGAGATGATTTAAAGTATATGGGAGGATGTGTGTAGGTTATATGCAATTACTATGCCATTTTATATAAGGGACTTGAGCATCCGCAGATTTGGGTATCCTGGAGGGTGGGTAGCGTGGTCCTGGACCTAACCCCCCCCGGGATTCTGAGGGACAACTCTACTCTTTTCTAGTCAGTGCTTCTTTATAGCATGCAAGTCACTTCCTCAATGAAAAATCTTTAAGTTTTCACAGGTTACAACCTTCTCTGCTAAACAGCTTTTCATGTTGTGGATTCTTTTCCACTTGATTTTTGCTTCTAAAAGTTATTTCCTAAAAAAAAAAAGTTATTTCCTAAAGCTGTTAAAGCTTTTCACTGTGCTTTAAAACACGTTTTAAAACATGATTATACAATAGTTTCCCAAAGGTTTACTTTGTAAACTTCCTAAATCATACCCTTCTCTCATATACATGCTATACAATCTACATATGTACATGTATATTATATGCATATATATAATCATATGTATATATACTAGCCCATCAAATATTTTATTTAAAGTACTTCTGTGTTTTCTATAAACATTGGTATTGGTGTATCCAATATTCCCAACATTTATAATATATGTAAAGTATCTGTTTATAAACAACCAATTTTCTAATTATTTCATTAAAAACATAAGTTATAGACGCTTTTATGGCTTTGTTTACTGTGTAGAATAACATTCACACAAAAAACCAGTAAGGTTTAATTCTGAAATAACTATTCTAGCATTAGCTACCCCATGGTTACTTCATTAAGCAAATCAAGAAATCTTGTCAGTCAGTTTTGATGGTGCAGAAACATCTCCCTTCAGGAAGTCTTGTGGTCAGTGGGCAAAAATGGCAACCAGCTTCTCAAAAGTTGAAGGCATTATTATGTACTAAAGGTCACCCACAACTTCTATAATAGAGGACCAGCTGTGTAAACTGCAAGATGTTGTCAAAAGGAAGTGCCAAGCAAAACTCTGGTGCTGTTTGCTGACTGTGCTGAAGGGCAGAGAAGCTAAATTCTTGCCAGGAAGAGGGTAGCCTCTGGGAGGTGCCTACACCCCAGGGCCTGGGATCCAGTTCTCGAGATCACGCTTGGTCTCGCACCTTGGTCCTCAAAATCTTCCTAATGACAAGGCCCCGATCCTGCAAGGTCGGGCTTGGGAAGCAGCTGGGCAGGCTGTGCTCCTAACTGGCCTAGTTAAGTGGCCAGTTCTTCAAACCTGGAAGTAATTCTTGAGATGGTTTGGAATCAGCATCAGCTATGATATGGTTGCAGCGTTGTCAACTGAAGTTGATTAAAATACATGTCGTTTTCTATGACACTATAATTAAAATAACCCAATTTCCAAATAGTGTGCAAGTTTTTGCAGGCTTAGAGCAAGAGCTCTTTCATGGTTGAAAAATGTGTTCATGCTCCACACCACATGATCTGAAACCATTGCCATTGGGTCTAATTGCACAGCAGCAGTCAAATGGTGCCTTTTATGCCCCTACTGTCTACCTGAAACTGTTTAAAAACTCACACATGGAGCTTAGAGTATAGCTGAAGGGGTAAGACAGGCTTTATGTGAAAAGGTTAGTGAGGGGGAGAACAGTGTTGAACAGTAATGTCCTTATGTATGTGTTATGTATGCATCTATGTATTTGTTTTTGTTTGTTTTAAAACAAAACATTTGTAGTGGTTGTTACATAGTACAGTAAGAGTCCAGTAGGATAAAAATATAAAGAAACTGAGGTGTAGTGAAAATAAGGATAGAGATAGAATGAAGCCAAGGATAAAAGAAGTTAAAGATGAACATTCCAGAAAGTTCAAAAAGAGAATGGCTTGAACAGTAGGTGGAAAGTCAGGAGTGACTAGCAACTCAGTGTGGATTTTCCCTTTTTGTTCCGACTACTAGGAAATTCAGCTACAGAATTAACAGCATCCATCCGATAAAAACATACCAATTGCTCAAGAGAAACAGCTTTCTTGACCTGAGCGCTGACAGCATTTCCTCCAGTACTTCTCCATAAAGGGGAAATGGTAGAAAATGTCCTCAATGTCCTTATAGTAAAATAGCATCAGGTTTCACTTTGTTTCTTACAAAGCCCTTGACATGGATAGGAGGTAACTCTAAAGTTTAGTTCAGTAAACTTCTAATTAGAAGCTAAACGTACACAATGCAATTGAAGAGGTGTGTAGATCTGCTTTTAGTCAAGAGTAAAATTTAGACTGTCTCAAGAAATCAGTGGGTGGATGCTCTTCAGTTAATTCACAAGAATGTCGTTTTGTGAATCTGGGCTTTTATTACTGTTTTGTTGGTTTTTAAAAATTGAGGCATAACATACACGTAGTAAAGTATGTAAAGATCAAATCTCAAGTGTATAGTTTGGTGAATATTTACATAGGTGCACACTGGTTTAAAACTATCATTCAGAACAAGATTTAGAACAGTTCCAGGAGCTCAGAAGGTCCCTTGTCCTCCTGCCCTGTCAATACCCATCACTGTTCTGACTTCTAGCACCATTGATTCATTGTGCCTCTCAGTGAGCTTCATATAAATTGAATCATATAATATCTACTCTCTTGATTCTTGCTCAATATATTGTCTGATGATTTATCCCTTTTTTTTTAATATTTAGAAGTTGTTCATTCTTTTTCATTGCTATGCAGTATTCTTTTATATGAGTGTATCACAATTTATTTACCCTTTATACCTTTGATGTACATTTGGATTGTTTCTCTTTTTTAAAATAATGAGTAAAACTGCTATGAAAATTCTTGTGCATGTCTTTTGTTGGACATATGCACTCATTTCTTCCAGGACTGAAATTGCTGGTCATAGGGTGGATGCATGATTAGATTTAGCTGATACTGCTAAACTGTTTCCCAAAACCGTTATATGTACAGTTCCACCAGCAGTGTTGGAGCTTTCCAATTGTTTTACGTCTTTACCAACCCTTGGTATTGTTAATCTTTAAAAAGTTTAGCAATTCTGGTGGTTGTGTAGTGTTATCTCACTGTGATTTTAATTTGTATTTTCTTGGTGAGTTGAATACCTTTTGAATAACTTTTCTTATGCCTTATGGTCATTTGGTTAGTTTCTTTTGCCCAATTTTTAAAAATTGGATTTTTTGTCTCTTTCTTAATCATTTGTAGGAATCTTTATATATTCTGAATATGAGTCCTTTGTTGGGTATATGAATTACAAATACCTCCTCCCAGTCTGTGTCTTGCCTCTGTACTGTCTTACTCTTTTCAGATGAACAAAAGATCCTGAGCTTTTGGAGGAGTTGGGCGGAAAAGAGAGCGATGCAAATGATATTTTCTGGCGAGAACCTATAGTACAGTATAATGTTACGGTAAAATGCTTAAATTATAGGTACAGGTAGAAAATAGAACAGTGAAGAATAAGGTAGTAATTGTATGGTAGACAAGTATAGGAAAAGTTACAGATCTTTGTAGATTGGTTTGGGCTCAAAGACTTAGAGAATGTTCACACTGAGAGTATGTTTGAAGATCATCTACTTAAACTCCTCATTGGACAGATGAAAATGAGGCCTAAGAATGTTAACTAACCACAGTAAGTAATTAGACTTGATGTAGAAAGTGAAATCAGAGCTGCTTCTTAAAGAATATGTGAACTACCCCTGGGAAGATTTTCTGGATTAGTCCTCACTTCAAATAATTTGTCACGTTATCCCAATAATACACTTGAATTTCTAAGATTGTTTCTTGGTACTAAATTTTTCCAAAGGAAGGGAATTGAGAAAATGTGGTTACTCTTGACAAACCACCTACTAGGTGTGTGATGTTGATTAAATCATTTAGCGTCTATGAAACTCTTGCTGGAATTTTAAGGGACAACAAGGAGTCAGACCTCATTCCCCACCCCTGAATTTGGAACTACCTGAGAAGTAACATAGGGTCACGAAGATCAAGCTATAAAATAGTACCTTTATTAGCAACCAGGCTGAATTAGAAAACGGGAGGTCACTTGACACAGGTGGTGCCTCTAATATCCATCCTCTTTCTCCCCTTCCCCAGCATGGCCTCGAGACAACCCCCTTGAGGAGGGAGAGTTTGTGTCTGCAGGGCAGATGTGCTTACCCAGAACCCCACCCTCGCATCCTTTGGGGACAGAAAGAGAAAGAGCGCCAGACCTGCAGACCTGCCTCTGAGAGCCTGGCCTGGGCTGGGGGGTATCTGGGCTCTGACCCAGGCAGGGTTGCACAGAGGAGTATGGGAACAAAGCAGCAGGGAAGAGGCTGAGTAAAAGATGCTCTGCGCGTGACCAATTCCTTCCCGGCCCATCGGCTCGCGAGAGGAGACGTGACCCAGCGGCAGAGAAAGGACCCCGCAGGTTCTTCCCAAACGTATTCCTTGGGGGAGAGAAGCAGAAGTGGCATGATGTAAAGATCACAGTAGGAGCACGAGGGAAAGAGAATGATTCCTCCTTACACCTTGGTTTCTTCTGTGTACCTCCCAGGATTGTTGAGGGATCGGAGGCACCAACCCAAGGATGCCTCTAGGTGTAGGGTCTCACCATCAGAAGGAAACGCACTGCGTTTGCATAGCGCTTTTTTCCACCGTTAGAATTCTGACTCTGCCTCCACCATTATAAAGAGAATTTCTCCAAGTCAGGCATGGTGCCTCAGTACCAGGTCTAGTAGTCCGAAGTCTTTAACCACAGCAGGCGTTCAGTACTTGCTGCGATGGCTCAGCCCCACCCCCACCCCTCAAACCACGAAACACGATACTACAGTGATTCCCCCCAAACCGCTCGCACTAATTAAACTCTGTTTCTGAGATCCTAATCTTTGGAGGGAAGATGGGAATTTCACAGGTCTCTTAAAAAGTTGGCAAAAGTTATGGACTCTTCTTTCAATAAAAAGGACATCAAACAGAATTTTCTACCTTGTTCCAGGAGACACATAAAAGCCCTAAACTCAAACACAGAGCCCTTAGGGTGCCTTGGACCTCAGTGAAAAACCCCTGTAATTGGATTAAGAGAATAACTCTGCAGGTTTTAATTTAAAACCCAATACACTTTAAAAATACAGTATAAAGAAAAATAAAAACCATAATCCATTTATCCAGCGCTAATTAAGAACTTGGGATAGCAGCTTCCAAAACCAGTAAATTCTTCTTTTTTTTTCAATTGGTTTACTCTTCTGTTCACTTGTACTTTTATTGTTCTAAAGTCTGTTCTTATCTTGTTTAAAAGTTCTTACATGACTTAGAGGCATGAGAAAACAGTGGGTTTGGGATTTGAAATTCTTAGCCTGTGATTCTTCTTCATTCCCAAGCTCTTTCTGTCAGTGTTACGTCACCCACAACTTTTAGAATGAACCCATTGTTTGTATTTAACGGATTGATTTTTGCCAAACTAAATGGAAATGTTTTGAAATATGAAAATAAAATTCTTATTACTTACACATAGATGGAAAATCACAAGTTTTTCTCAACATGAAATATCTGATCATTTAAATATTTACATGAATCTTTCATTGGAGGAAACCATCTTGACACTTTATGTAACATTGCTAAGCTTGAATTTCAAAAGCTATGTTTTATTCACAACAGTAAATACACAAACTTTAAAGTATACCAACAAGCAGTTTGGATTGAAATGTACAACAGTCAGTGAGATCATCCCCAAATTTTCATCCTTGGAAGCCAATCCCACTTATGAATGACTATGAGACTGTTTAGGGGGCTTGGCACACACAGTTGAAGGATGCTGAAAGGGGCACAGAGCTTTGCATATTACTTACATGTGGCCTGGGAAGAATTCACAGGCATGGCTCCCAACCCAGCACTTGTTCTCTACTCTAGAGTTCCCCTGGGACAGGTCATTGTGGAGACAAGGCCTGTGTTCTCAGACAGTAAATGGAAGGGAGGGTTGTGGTAAGATGGCACTCCTCAGGGTTGGCGAGGTGGGCAGCATGATGAACCCTGATCGCAGGAGGTGTGATAGATCCCTGAGGCTTTCCCAGAGTCTGCAATAAGGTGACAATGGAGAGTCAGTATTTGCTACTGGACAGCAAATCCAGCTCTTTAAGGGTCTTCTTTGTAGACAAGCAAACTAGACTGTCATATGGTTACTGGGGAGAAGTTCTGGAGCTCCAGAAGACAAGGCACCACAGTTGGGGGCTTTGTCTCTGCCTGGCCCAGTAGAACGTGGGGGGCTGCTTTTGAATGATATATAAATAATTCCCTGCTACAGATGGCATGGCCTTGCTTCAGAATACTAGGGCTCTCTGCTGTGATTCTTCTGCTGATGCTGGCCATGTACTCCATGTAGCATCTTTTCCCACTACAGATCTCACTAGTACTATAGACCCACCGGGTCATTCAGCCCATTTGGAAGGATTGCTGGCATCACCCTCTGTGTGCAAGGTGCTGTGGTGCCTTGCACAATTACCTGAGAAGTGAGTGGAAACGGATCCCTTTGTGTAGAATATGTTGCCTCCAAAACCTGCTGAGGGCTGAGAAGGTTTGTGCTTCCTTCTTGGTGGTAGGAAGAATATAACTTTTCCCATCCATTGAAGAGGATTTCCCTGCATGCCCAGTTCACTTTACAGGCTGGCTACATCCTTTGCAAAATGAAAGTGTGGAGCCACGCACAGGGGTAGGGAAGTCGTTGTACCCTTCCCATGTGTCCACCACCCTGCAGCAGATGGACGACCCCCAAGGGACTTCAACCTCCATGCCTGGACATGCTCGGTGCCTAGATCAGGAGTCCCCTCATTCTAAGTATCAAGCTGAGAGTCACTTAGGACAGTAGCAAAACCAAGCCATTACAGCCAGTGCATTGACTCATGTGGTCCTCATGACCACCCTTTGCGGTAGATAATAAAAGAAATATGGAACACTTTGCCTGACAGTTTACAGTTAGTATGCACTTTCTCTTTCATTGACTAATTTGATGCTCACTTTCCTGTCCTTTGTTCTTCTGCAGTGCACACTTCTGCAAAACTGATTCTTGTACTTTTCTGAGTACAACATGCTATCTCTCTTGTTTGTCTTTTTTCCACAGGAAATGGCTTTTCTGAAATAGAAAGGTCTTTCCACACCTTCGTCTCTTAAAACTCTCTTGAGACAAGCATCAGTCTTTTCCTGTTTCCCGGTAGGAATGGGTAATCAGGTCATGCAGAATTACCTTCCTGGACCAGTGGGGTCGACCAGTGGACTGAAGTGTGTGTCCCAAGTTTCATTCAGAAGTTGCCCCTGCATGTCTATGATAGACTCTGTGGAAATCCCAGATATATGGGAATTCTAGGGCTGAGACACCCTTCTCTTTTTTGCTAAACTTTATCCCATGACAGAAGAAAACAATTCACTCTCTCATTCTGCTTCTTATTCACCCTTTGTTCCCTACACCCAATCCAGTACCTCAAGCTTACTTAGCCAAACTCATTTCCTCAGCTTGAAGGAGAAATGAGAAGCAATCTTTCTGTTGTGTCTGGGGGTCAGTGTAAGGATACAATGAAGGAAAAGCTCTTGTTGACTTAGCATCCGGGCCCATTTTTATGTGTTGCATCACTACTTTCAATCCTTGCCTTCTATCCTATATGTTTGCATACCCAGGAAGACATACACACACACACACACACACACACACACACACACACACACGTACACCCCACTAGCACTACTGAGGATATGGTCATATTCTTCCCACATCCTGCTGGTTTTCCCCAGCTTCCCCAGAGGCCACATAAAAAGTCTTCTTGTATATTCTACATATTTGCTGAAGACTAAAGGGGAAAGAATGTGAGTGGATTTTGCATATTGAAAAAAACTACATTTAAAAAAAAAAAACCTGAATATATTTGTTTCTTGAAAACTCAAAAAAGTTCAGTTTCTTTTCCATTTCTTCTCCACTGTTGTCAATCTGATTGTGATTGGGTCCGGTCAATCCTTCTCCCCCTTCACCTCCCCACCCCCCCAATCCCACCAACCCCCTCCCCCCTTCCCCTTCCTGCCACATACACAGAAACTTAAATGAGTACTAACTAATGAAGTTTTAACCAGGAAAAGATCAGGGCTTGAGTGAGATGAGGTAGGGCTTGAGCGAGAAAATGACATTTGAATAAAGTCTTGAAGGAGGTGAGAGAGTGAGCTTTGTAGCTGTCTGTATCTGAGGGAAGAACATTCCCAGCAGAAGGAACAGCCAGGGCAAAAGCCCTTAGACAGGGCTTTATTATTTCAGAATAAATGAGGAGAGTAGTGGGGGCCAAATGGTATAGGTTATTGTGAGCCATTATAAAGAATTTGACTTTTACCCTGAGTGACATGGGAACCACCAATGGGTTTGGAGCAGAGGAACATCATGATGTGGCTTATGGCTTCAAAGAACCAGGTGACCGGTTAGGAGGTACACTCATGGTGGGAGCATGGATTTTTATTTTTAGATACAAACTTATAAACGTCACTAAGAAGGGATAAAATATTTTCAGCATCTCCATTGTATCCCCTTTTCCGGTTGATATTCATCCACCAAGGTAACAGCTACTTTGACCAATGGATTTGTTTTCCTCTTTTTGATATTATATAAATAGGAATCAATAGTATATTCTCTTTTGTGTCTGGTGTCTATCGCTCCATACTTTGTCTGTGAGTATTGTCCATGTTATTGGATATGTCAGGAGTTCATTCTTCTCATTGTTGTTTCATATTCATTATATGAATAGGCCACAACGTATTTATTCTATTGTTGGTGGATATTTCATTGTTTCCAATATTTGGCTTTTCTGCATGAAGTTGCTGTGAACATACTTGTATGTATCATTTGGTGAACAACTGCATTCATTTTTCTTGAGTACATACCTAGAAGTGGAATTACTGGGTGATAGGTTAGGTAAATGTACAGGTGTATGGTACAGTTTTCCAGTGTAGCTGAACTAGTTTAAATTCCCACCAGCAACGTATGAGTGCTCCATTATTCCACATCCTCAACAACACTTGAGATTATTTTAGCCTTCCTGGTAGGTAACTTTGACCTTCCTGAGTAAATTATTATGGTTTAATTTGCATTTTCCTGATTAATAATGATGTTGGGCACCTTTTCATGTACATATTGGTCATTTAGACTGCCTTTTTAGGAAGTATCTGTTCCTTTGCCCACTTTTTATATAGGATTGTCGAACTTTTTTGTTATTGATTTGTAGGAGTTCTTTATAAATTCTGGATAGAAGTCCTTTGTTAGATACATATTTTGTGAATACATTTTCCTATCTGTCACCTGCCTGTTCACTTTTTTAATGATTTTTTTTTTAACAAATAGAAGCTCTGAATTTTAATGAAGGCTATTTTACTAATATTTTCTTTTATGGATCCTTCCTATGCCCTGATAAAGTATGGTCTTCTCTTAACTGTCTAAACAGGAAAGTTATAAAAATGGAAGCAACTTTGTTTGGTTTAACCCAGTTTTCAGGTCTGAGACTAAAGCACCCACTAAAACATCTTGTCTCTTCTCCTGCCCCTCCACTTCCTCCTCATCTCCTTTCCCTTCCTCCTCCTTCCCCTCTTCCTTCTCCTCCTCTCCTTCTTATTTGACCTTCTTCTTTGCCTTCTCCTCCTCCTTATCTCTTCTTCCACTTCCTCCTCCTCCTCCCTTTTTCTTCATCAGAAGATAAATTCCTGGTTTCCGTTTCCCATGTAGCACTGCTGATGCAGCTGATCATTTCCAGGCTGTGTGCAGGCCTGCCCAGCTGGATTACAGGAAAAGCGGGCGGCAGGATGTAACAGAGGGCTCTCGTTGATCAACTTGCTGTACAATTGTATATTAAGCTCATCATGTAAAGGGAATGGGCTCAGTTATGCATAGACCAAGTGTAGACACCATAAGGCAAAGACAGTATCGATTTTATTCCTTACAGCATCCAGCATCTTGCATAGTCCCAGCACGTAGTAGGCACTCAGAAAATATTTTTTGGAGGATTAGTGAATTGATTCTGAAAAAAAAATCAAGAACTAGGTTCTTGTAGTCAGTATAACAGCTTAGAAGTTATCATTATTTCCACGACAATGTGGGAGATGGTGTAACTGCTTTTCTGGTCATTCGGTGACTTTCATCTTAAAACTGATGACAGCCTTGGTTAGCATACGCTTCCTCTTTTTCTTAACAAAAAATACTATTCATTCAAATGCAAATATATATTGTGTACGTTTGCTGCCTCATTTGTTTTTGAAAGTTCATTCATCAGAAAAATAAATCTAATTTTCTTGCCCATTGAGAAAAGCCATTTTTACTGAAAGAAATTTCATCAGACCTTTTGTAGTTAATATACGCATAGAGTCAAAATCTTTGAATTTGTATTGGGTAGCTATAAATAACTGATGTTTGCTTTAGAATATTCTAAACAAGTTGATGTTTTGCTTAAAGATCTATTTAAAATTGAAGCTTAAACTATCCCTTCTACTGATTTTTTTTTTAGTGAACCAGGTATAATGTTTCAGTTCCTTAATGCTAAGTCCATTGACATACATTATTTTGGACTCCACAGGACTGAGAAATTAAGCTCCGGTTTGAAAACAAGAAAGGCATTCATGGGATTTTTACTTTTTGGTTGAAGTTGCCTGAATTTTTTTTCACTTTAGAAGGTAAATAAATTGCTCAGAGGCTAATCTTAATCTCTCAATTTTACAGACAAATCAGTGGGATTAGTTGAAATGGTTCAAGACAATGCATATCTACAAGTGACTTAACTGGTGACGAGAATAGAAAATAGCGTCTGCTTTCAGCTAAGGTATTGCTTTTGTTCTGTTGTATAAAGGCAAACAAAGGTGCCTTATTCTGCCCCATTTTGTATCCTGATAATCTCATGTCATATACAGATAATCCCCATTTACATTTTTCACACATTTTTAAATGAACATTTTAATAATGAAGTCTTATCTGTTGATTAGAACTGTCGTGATTAAATGGCCTTAGGTTTTTTTAGCCTGTGAATGTACGAGATTAGACAAGAATTACAAACAAAATCAAGGAAACTTTAACCATACATTATGGATAAATTTTACTTAGGAGTAAAGCACCAGGGATTCTTTTCTTTTTCTTCTTTATTTTTTTTTTGAGAGTGAAAGAAATAAGAACAAGAGGAGGAAATGAAAATTGTAAGTGACTGCATGTCTTGCTTGAAATACCAGGGATTATAGAGAATCAGAGACGACTTAGGAAAAAAGAGTAAAAACAACTCTCTTCCATTTCATTGTTTCCAGTCTCTTTAGATCTGTTTGTGGAAGATGCAGACCATTACATAAGAAACATTTTACATAGAAATCATTTTTGTCCGCCCACATAGCTCACTGACAGGTATTAATGGGAGATGGGAAGCACAGTTGAGTGGTGTTCAGGTATCTGGGGAAATGCTATCCACTGTTGAGTGATAGGGTGTCTTCATCTTCGTATCTCAGAGGCTGGGTGTAGTGGCTGGTGCCATGGGAATACAGCTCTGATTTCAGATGCACGAAAATAGTGTCCCCAAAGAGCCAGTCCAGGGGGACTTTCTTGTAACAAAAGTGTTCTAAGGGTATTGGAATCGATCACTTCTGTTCATTTCACAAATATTTATGGGGCATGTACCACTGTAGGTGCTGGAGAGACAGCAGTGAGCAATCCAGACACAGATAAATCCCTACCCTCGTGGAGCTTACAGTAGGGAGTGGGGCAATACAATAAACATAGTAAATAAGGAAATTTGATAATGCGTGAAAATGGAACATAGAAAAAGCAAATTCGAGCAGGGTAAGGGAAATAGGAAATGATGGGGCAGGTGGGCTGTAATTTTAAATAAGACAGAGTAGCTAGGCCTCATCAAGAAGGTGTAAATTGAGCAGAATCTCGAAGGAAGTAAAGAAGGTGAATTATGAGGAAATCAGGGGAAAACTTTTGAGGTGGATGGAACATGAGGGAATGAAGAAGCATGATTGGTGTCTTGGAGGCTTAGCAAAGAGGCCACTGACTGTCATGGAGGGGAGAGAGTTAGACAAGTTGGTGAGGCCAGAGGCCAGAGAGGTGAGAGGGGTGGCTGGCGTGGGGAGTGGCCCAATATCATATGGAGGCTCATAGGCCATTGTAAGGATTTTGGCTTTTGTTCTTAGAAAAATGAGGAGTCATTGCAAGATTGTAAGCGGAGGACCCTGCCATTTTGCATTTTTCTTGATACCTACCAAAGAATGTGATGCAAAAATAACTATTTTCTTGTATCCTCACAGTACTTGGTGCGTGGCAGTGCTCAGTAAGTACTTGTCGAATGGATGAATGAAAATAGTGACCCACCCATTCACAGGTTTTCGATCCATCTGCTGGTAAAGTGCCACATTGTGGGATAGTTGTGTCTTCTCTGCCCAGGACTCTGTGACTAATTAGGCTTTCCGTGGAAGGCCTCACGTGCCTCCTCTCACCCAGCCGTGAGCCTGCTCGGGGTTTGGCAGCTGTTTCCTGGAGGTCAGAGCAGAATAACTGGAGAAGGATCTTCAGAGCACTTTATATGGCTGGTGTCCACGGCTTGCAGACAGTATTTCTCTTGCTAGCTCCTTCTCTGGCTGTTAATAGGAAGAGGTCATTAAAGTAAGACCTTAATTTTTATAAAGCCCTATTCATTCACTCCATCGTTTTCACTGTATCCATGGGTTCCCCAAGGGCAGCATTTCTTTTTTTTTTTTTTTTTAACTTTATTAAACAGAATTATTATTTGTAGTATTTAATACATAGTCTTCCATGGTAATGTTAAAGTTACCATTTTCTTCAAATGCCCCTCAAAATAACACACTTTGCCTTCCTACGTGAATCTTGGACAAGGAAATTCAGTGAAAGTGATCTACTCCTGACTGTGTCCCACGTCCCCTTTTTTTTTTTTTTAACATCTTTATTGGAGCATAATGCTTTACGATGGTGTGTTAGTTCCTGCTGTATAACAAAGTGAATCAGCTATACATATACACAATATCCCCATATCTCCTCCCTCTTGCATCTCCCTCCCACCCTCCCTATCCCACCCCTCTAGGTGGTCACAAAGCACCGAGCTGATCTCCCTGTGCTATGCGGCTGCTTCCCACTAGCTATCTATTTTACATTTGGTAGTGTATATATGTCCATGACACTCTCTCACTTCGTCCCAGCTTACCCTTCCTCCTCCCCGGGTTCTCAAGTCCATTCTCCACATCCCAAGACAGCATTTCTTAAAGTGACTGTTGTAGAAAGTATGCTCATGCTACTCCCTTGTGTCACCGAGTCTAAGCTCATGTTGCTCACTGCACGACAGGCCGATAAATTGAGAGATGAGTTCTTGGGGCAAGGAATAGTGGCTTTATTCAGAAAATCAGCAGACCAAGAAGATGGTGGACTCGTGTCTCAACCATCTTACCCGAGTTAGAATGCAGGCTTCTTTTATACTAAAAGGGGAGGGGGTGTGGCTGGTGGCTGCAAACTTCTTGGTGCTGGAATCCTTTGTTCTTGCAGCTGTCTGCATAGGCCAGGTCCTGATGTTCCTGTAAACCTCCAACAAGACAAATGTTTTTCTCTATTCTGCAACTTTTTATCTCTATATGAATGGAAAAGTGTTTATACCTTTAATGGTCAGAGCCTTGAGAATGAGCTATCCTGTATATTTCAGGCTACAGGCAACATTCTTAACTTGTAGCCAAAGCAATAGAATACAAAGGTTAAAGTAAAAGAAACAGATCCAATATGGAGTCAGATTTGTTCTTCCCTATTACACTTATTGTTTCTCACCTCTTTGTTTATATAGATAGCTCTATTGGACGATCACTAATTGTGCTGTTTCAGTATAGTATCAGTGATAGATTTGCACTGGTACATTTATACCAAATGATATCTGCGGATACCTCTGTTTATAAAGTTGGATGTTGATCTTTTTTCTTCACTGTTCTTTTTTTTTTTAAATTAATTAATTTATTTATTTTTGGCTGTGTTGGGTCTTCGTTGCTGCGTGTGGGCTTTCTCTAGTTGCAGTGAGCGGGGGCTACTCTTCGTTGCGGTGCACAGGCTTCTCATTGCGGTGGCTTCTCTTGTTGCGGAGCACAGGCTCTAGAGCGCGGGCTTCAGTAGTTGTGGCATGCAGGCTAGGTAGTTGTGGCTCACAGGCTCTAGAGAACAGGCTTAGTAGTCGTGGCGCACGGGCTTAGTTGCTCAGCGGCATGTGGGATCTTCCTGGACCAGGGATTGAACCCGTGTCCCTTTCACTGGCAGGCGGATTCTTAACCACTGTGCCACCAGGGAAGTCCTCTTCACCTTTCTTAAAAATAATTGTTGCTGACCTTTATTCCCCCATGTTAGCTTTATTGAGTTATAATTTACATAGAGTGAAATGCACAAGTCTTTTTTCCCACCATTTTAACTATATTAAAGTGTACAATTTAGTTTTATGTATATTCACAGTGTGTGAAACCATCACCACTATCTGATTTTAAAACATTACCATCACCCTCAAAGGGAACTCCATAACCATTAGTAGTCACACCCAATTCCTCCCTCCTCCTAGCCCTTGGCAACCACTAATCTACTTTCTCTATCTATGGATTTGCGTATTCAGGACATTTCCTATAAATGGAATCATACAAATATGTGACCTTTTGTGTATGGCTTCTTTCATTTTACATAATATTGTCAATGTTTATCCATGTGGTATCATGTATTAGTACTTCCCTCCTTTTTATGGTGTAATAATACTCCATTATATGGGTATACCACCTTTTACTTATTTTTTCATCAGTTGATGGACATTTGGATTGTTTCTACTTTTTGGTTAATATAAATAATGCTGCTATGAACATTCTTTTACAAGTGTTTGTGTGAACAAGTGTTTTTGTTTTTTTTTTAAATTTTATTTTATTTATTTATTTATGGCTGTATTGGGTCTTCATTTCTGTGCGAGGGCTTTCTCTAGTTGCGGCAAGTGGGGGCCACTCTTCATCGTGGTGCGCGGGCCTCTCACTATCGCGGCCTCTCTTGTTGCGGAGCACGGGCTCCAGACACGCAGGCTCAGCAACTGTGGCCCACGGGCCTAGTTGCTCCGTGGCATGTGGGATCCTCCCAGACCAGGGCTCGAACCTGTGTCCCCTGCATTGGCAGGCAGATTCTCAACCACTGCGCCACCAGGGAAGCCCTGAACAAATGTTTTCATTTGTCTTGGGTATGTACCTAGGAGTGGAAATGGCAGGCCATATAGAAACTTTATATTTAACCTTTTGAGGAAAAACCAAACTATCTTCTACAGAGGGTGCCTCAATTTACAGTCCATCAGAAATATATGAGGGTTCCAATTTCTCCACATTCTCCTCAACACTTGTTCTTTTCCTCTTTTTTTTTTTTTAATTTTTAAATTATAGCCATCCTAGTGCGAGTGAAGTGGTATCTCATTCTAGTTTTGATTTACATTTCCCCAATGACTAATGATGTTGAGCATCTTTTCATGTAATTATTGGTCATTTGTATATTTCTTTGGACAATGTCTACTCAGATTCTTTGCCCTTTTTGAATTGGATTATTTGTCTTTTTATTGTTAAATTGTAGACTTTATATAGTCTAGATACTATTCCCTTATCAAATATATGATTTGCAAATATTTTCTTCTCTTCTGTAGGCTGTCTTTTCACTTTCTTGGTGATGGACTTTAAAGCATAATAGTTTTTAATTTTGGTGAAGTCTAATTTATTTTTTCTGTTATTGCTTGTGCCTTTGTTTTGTATCTAAGAAATCTTTGGCTAACCTGAGGTCACAAAGATTTACTCCTATGTTTTTTTTTCCCTGAGATTTTTATAATTTTAACTCTTACATTTAGGTCTTTGATTTTAATTTTCAGTTATGATGTGTGATAGGGTTCTAAATTCTTTTTTTTTCTTTTTTTCTTTCTTTCTTTTCTTTCTTTTTTTTTTTTTTTGCATGTAGATATCCAGTTGTCTCAGCACTATTTGTTGAAAAGATTGTTCTTTCCTCATTGAATGGTTTTGGCAGTCTTGTTGAAAATCAGTTGACCATAAATGTGTGGTAGCTTTGTAGAAAGTTTTTAAATCAGGAGGTGTGTGTCCTCCAAATTTGCTCTTCTTTTAAGATTGTTTTGGCTATTTTGGATCTCTTGCATTTCCATATGATTTTAGGATCAGCTTGTCCATTTCTGTAAAGAAAGCAGTTAAAATTTGCTATTACTAAGCAAGTTCAAAAACTTGCTTAATAATAGCAAGTCTTCCAATCCATGAATGTGGAATGTCTTTATATATTTTTTATCTCTTCTTTAATTTCTTGCAAACAATGTTTTGTAGTTTTCAGGATACAAGTTTTACCCCTTCTTGGTTAAATTTATTTCTAGGTATTTTATTCTTTCTTGATGCTATAGTAAATGGAATTGTTTTCTTAATTTCACTTTCAGATAATGTGCAAATCTTAAGTGTACAGTTCAAACATATTTGAGAAATGAATACACCTGTGTTGCTGATCTTTGGTAAATTAATGTAGCTGGAGATTTGGGTATAATTATCCCTTAATTAGAATTTATCTAGGCTATAGGAAGGTCATGGTGATTTAAGGATAAAAGCACTTTTGAATTTTTGTCATGTTTGTCCCAGAAGAACGGAGTTTTGTAAATTTTCTATGTAAGCTCTGTACTCTTTTTTTTTTTTTTTTTTAAACATCTTTATTGAAGTATAATTGCTTTACAATGGTGTGTTAGCTTCTGCTTTATAACAAAGTGAATCAGTTATACATATACATATGTTCCCATATCTCTTGCTCTGTACTCTTTGAGACCAACAGATAATGCAAAGAATGTTGTGATTTATAAGGCTTGGAGAACATCACGTGGTTAAAGTGGGTATGAGGGATTGAGGGGTTGGGGTAGGAAGAGGGGACCAGAGACTCTGGTTTTCTCATTCATAGTTATGTGTAAGATCAGCTGAGCCCATATCAGTTCACTAACCATGAAGTTTTGGATGAGAATTTCAGGTGAATCATGACTTAGAAGTACTAAGATAATTTGATGCAGTCATTCTGTTGAATGGCTATTTTAAATTGGGAAACCAAATTTCGAACTATTCTATGACTCTTAGGAGTGTATCTAGTGAAGACTAAAAAAGTCTTGAAGAATTTGTTTATTAGTTTGAAATTTAGTTATGTCAACAACAAAATGGGTAATAATTTAAGGTTCTATTTCAGGATAGACTGAGTAATAAAATAAACAAATGAAAATTATAGCCAGCAAGGATTTTTGTTTATAAAAAAAAAATCTCCAATCTCTAACCATTTGCCCAGCTATGCAAACTGGAAAGGAGGAATTTAATGACTATGAAAGGAAATTGGAGGAGGAACCAAAACTTTTGTCTTTGCCTGCCAACAATTATACTGTCATGCTTATTTTGAGTCTATAGAATTAGACTTTGAGACAGATGAGAGCAGGAAGCAATAACATAACAACAGAAAGTTCACTGTGATTTACTACCTAGTTCTTTCTGGTTTTACATTATTATTATTATTATTTTTTGCCTATGTCTTTATAGCAAATAGTTAACATTTGAAACCAAGCTTAGCTTTTTTTATTATTTTAAAAAAGCATATGTACATGGTTGAAGAATATTCAAACAGGACAATAGATCAATGAAAATCAAACCTTCCTTTAGCGCTAAACTTCCAGTCCCACACATCAGACAACCGTTCAAACTGTTTCTTATTTACCTTTCAGAACACTTTCATACATATACGTATACCTAGCCTTGTTTGACCCAAACTATACACACTATATGTACCTTGCTTTTTTAAACTAAATAGTCTGTTGTTAGTTCCATGTCAACACATAAATATCTATTTCATTTTTTGAATAGCCATTACAGAGTATTTCATTGTACAGATGGACTGTAATTTATTTAGCCAGTCACCTATTGCTAAACATGTAGGTTTTCTTTTTCTTTTTAATTACAAATGATCTTTACATATCTTTGATGTAGAAGAGAGAAATAAAAAATAGTGTATGTCTTTTCAATGACTATAAAAATTATTCTCTGTGTTCTATATTGAAGTGTTTTATGTACCTTATCATTTTCACAGATTTATATAATATATCATTATCTAATAGATAGTTTCTTAAGGTTGATTGTGGGTGTTATTGAAAACAACTTGTAAAGTTGACAGTGAGTGTGTATGATAGCTGTAATCTTGATAATGTATTTCTCTAGGAAAAAGCTTTATTCTGTCATACTGTAAAACAACATGACGCTGTAGGATGGCTGGATGTCTTTATGGCACAGTTGCTGGGTGGAGTTGCTTAAAATATGTAGTCCTCTACTGTTGCTCTTGCTTGTATGTTCCATTCATTCTCACCTCTGGAGCCCTTCATTGTTGTGCATTCATCTGGAAAGTGGTTCCCAACTGAAAGGCACTAGAGAAGTTCCATTTGAATCTGAGCTCCTCTTTTCCTAAACCCCTTGCCCCCAACACAACATACACAAAGACTATTGGACAGGTCTGGTAGATGGAGCCAGCAGCCAGGATTTTGTCCAGAACTAAATATGATGGGCTGGAGCCCAAATAACCAAGTATGAACAAAGGAGATGCAGACTGGAGTTTCAACAGCCTTTATACCGGCATTTGCCAGGTTGAGAGAGCACCGGTCCACTCTGAGTAAAGGCATTGGATGATCAGGTTTCCATTCAGTAAATGACCACTCCTTGGTCATTTTTTTTTTTTCCCCTTGGTCATTTTTGACTCCCTACTTTTCTCCTCTTCTCCATCTGTCTAATGGATACCCATTCTTTTAAGGCTAGGGAAGTCCCATTCTCTTCATGGAGACCAACCCTCCCACTGAGATCCTTGGTGCATGCCCTTTCTCTGATTCTGGTGAAATCATTATATACTAATCGTTCTCAATTTGCATGTTGTGATAGCATCAGTTATATGATATTTGCATATAATTTGTTGCTCTTTCCAGTGACTTGTACTGATATTATTATGGATTGGAACAGATTGGAAGCTACTCCTGTCTATGTCTTGCCTTCTCTAATACTGTGCTCTCTACCACCCAGCACCCCCCAACAGCCACAGGAACCTGATCCCCTCACAGCCCCACAGATCTTCTGTGCCTCCCATTTGCTTTGCTTCCTTCCACCGGAGTCTTTGAACAGCCTGTCCTCTTTGGTTGAAGCACTATTCCAGCTCCTTTTTGCTTCCTCATCTTTCAGATCTATAAGCAAGTACTGCTACTTCAAGGGAAACTTTATTGACATTCCTGACAAGTACCTCCCCTATGGCCGGCTCCTTTTATGGCACTGGCTTTGGCTGGAATTTCACATATGGGGTTATTTGATTAATATCTGTTTTTTCCACTAGACTGTTAACTCTGTTAAGGCAGGGGCCTTAATATATTTTTCTTCATCATTATTTCTCTTGCTTAATAAATATTTATTGAATAAATAAATGAATCAATCAATTCATATTATAATGCTATTATTTTGTATCTGCCTTCCTTTATTTAAAGCCATCAAGCTGGAATTGGACATTATTTGGGCTCCTTTTTATCTAAGCTATAACATTTTTTTTCACACACACACACACACACACACACTGTATTTTATTTTTACAAGAGATAAATAGACTGACACCAAGCATTGTACATGGATGACCACAACAAAAGCAACAATGATTTAAGCTATAACATTTTGGTTGAGAGTATGTTTTACATGTATGTCTCTCTGGAAAAATATTTAAAGACCATTTCTTTTTTTTTTTATTTTGGAAGAAAATATTCATAACAAATACATTTGACAAAGGGCTTATATTCAGAATATATAGAGTATATATATATACTACAACTCAATAATAATAAAATATATAATTGTATAAAAAATGGACAAAATATTTAAGCAAACCCTTCACAGAAATGACATATGAATTACTAATAAGCACATTAAAAAGTGTTCAACATCACCGATTCTCAAGGAAATGCAAATTAAAACACAAATTGGAAAAAGATTGACAATACCAAATGCTTTAGAGGATGTAGAGCATCTGGAAATCTCATACATAGCTGTAAAAATATAAAATGGTACAATCACTTTGGAATATAGTTTGGCAGTTCCTTCAAAATAAAAACCATTTCTTTATACTATTAATTTAACAATTATGTACTCTTCCCCCTCCCCCCATTATACTGTGTTTTACTTTTTTCTGTCAAGATAGTAAGCTGGCAATATAAATAAGTATAAAAATATATGCATAGGTACATAGATACATGCATGCATGCATATGTACATGGATACATACATATGTACACATACACATCTACATGCATATATACTTCCAAAGCCACATCTAAAACACATGTGCTCAATACATGTGTACTCAATACATGCATAGTGTACTGGTTCAAGTACACGACTTAAGCAACCTGAGTTGTACTTTGGCCATGAAGTCACTTAATGACTGGCAATTACCTTATGTAAGATACTTAGTTTCTCTGAGCCTCAATTTCTTCATTGTAAAAGAAAAATAATATTATTACCCTAAGTGGATTGTTGTGACGATTAAATGGGATTATGCATTGTAGGGGATTTAGATAGTGGAGTGTTTCATACCTCTTATCTGTAATAATTAATGATTAAATGGTCATGGCCTTGCCCTATTTTCAATTCGAAACTGCATAGAGGGTTAAATCAGCAACCAAAACTACAGGGAGGAAATTAAGAATTTGGGAGACACCATTCCAAGGAATGACCTGCAGTGACTATCTATTAGACATCACCACCATCTCAATAGAATTTCTCTGCTACTTGACTGGAGTGAGCCTTACAGCTTCTTTCTAAAGGTTATGTGCTTTTTCTTTAACAAAAATGTTGACAGTGGAAAAAGGACAATTGGCTAGAAGTAGGCAGTGTTTAAAGTTGGCTGAATGCCTTGTTTTAAAGTGAAAAAAGAAACCAAGCTGTAAACATTAGACTAGTACAAGCTTACAGAACGATTTCATAAAAGAGAGAAAGGCAGTTGCAAAGTGGGATAAATGTTTTTATGGTTGAATATAAGACATATATTAAGCTCTAAATGATCTTTGTTTCTATTAATTTTCCCAGTGCAAGCAGGATTCTTGGTTCCTAGGGAATAGTAGTGGATCCTTCTGCAGAATTGCTTTTGTGTTTGGAGGAGGCTTGCAAGACTTATCATAAGCATACGAAGGGTGATTTTGCATTGGCCAGTTTAAATGACCAGTTTATGATGGAGAAATAGTGGCCTATAATAGGGGTTTGCAAGATTTGAAATCAAAAGCAAAGTTTAGATGTTTGATAACCACAAGTATGCCACAACTCCAGAGACTTCATTTCCATTATATGATAACATCCTCTTCTCCCATCCTTCCCCAACATCCAACCAACCACAACACGGCAAGAAACAAAACAAAACAAAATTCTTTTTATACTTTGGGAAGTTGGAAGCTCTGTGCTATGGGAGAATGTGTCCATAATCAAATAATTTGAAACAATTTCAAAATTTATTAATACTTTACTCAGGGGTAAAACTATAACTAGGACAAAAGTAATCTAGAAACTGAGTACTAGATAATAATTTTTGTGTTTTATTTATGAGAAAACAGTTATTTTTTCCCCAGGTTTAATTTACACACACACATACACATAAACACAAAATCTTATACAAATATAATCCTTATACACACATATACGATCATTATGTTAAAATTATGTGTGTGTATAATGTCAATATTTATCCATTGGCTTATGTTATAGTTTGCTTTGTGTAGAATTTTTAATATCAAACTCCATACATTCAGAAAGTAAGGATTAAATGCCTCTGTCATTTCTGAAATGAATTTTAAGAGTCAGTTGTGCAACAATTGTTTTCTATTTGTGTTCACATTATCTAAATGATCTGAATTCTGACCCTTTCCCCAGAGAAGGAAGCAATTCAGATTCTATGCTAATTGAATCCTGTGAGTCTTATGAAATATCAGTTTTATTATAGGGATTGCTAGTCTCTGGGGCTTAACTAGGACCACCAAATATAAAATTCTGAACCACACATGTTTGAGGACTACTAATGTCTCAAGATGAGTTAAGTAAGAGCAGGCACTTAGGACCATTTAAGAAACTCCCAAAATTAATTACAAAATAGTGAGTTTTAAATGATACCCTAGAGACACAAAAGATCATCTGTGATTCCAAAGGTGCCAAATTTCCTTGGAAGCAGGGAATAGCTTATAATGTATTTAACCTGGTAAATACAGCATACAAGTAATAAAAACATACAAGAATATAAGTAAACTCACTTCCTTTTCCTAGGTACTAGTAATCTTTTATTGTTGTTCCTTCTCAGAAGGAAATATGCCACAAAGGAAGGATATTGACTTATAAAACATTTAATACTCTGCAATAATACCCTAGCTGGCAAACAGCTAAGATGGCTCTAATGCCTAATTCTTTAGACACTGTCTTAAACACGAGGGATATTTAAAAATATTAGACTCTGGAAAACACATTAATTTCGTGTACGTTTCCAAAAAATGTGTATTTTAAATTACGTTTATTTTTAAAATCATGATGTCTTTTTTAATGCAGATATAATTCTATCTCCCATATTTAGCTGATTATTACTTTTGAGAGAAGAACTGGGCTCCAACATACCAGAATGAAATAAATTTACAACTTTATTAATCTATAAAGCCTGAAATGGTTTAGAATATGGCTGTGTACCTATTTGTTCCCAACTGGTATTTCATCTGATAATGTAACTAAGTGTTTGAAGGTACATGTAGGAATCCCATTGCTAGTAAGCATCAAAGTTTAAGCAAAAAGTCATTTTTAAACCCATGGGTCTGAATGGCTTTTATCCAAACCCCAGTGGTAAGAAGGATAGATGGAAGACTTCTGAAGACCAACAATGTAAGACTCTGTTTCCTAATCTTAATATCCAGGGGTTTGCTTTTTCTTCAGAGATTCTGCTTGTAAATATACATAAATCTATTTTCCTTGCTCAATTACTTTTATTCCCTTTTAATGGGAAAACAATAACATGTTTAATTCAGAAAACTACTTTTAAAGTGCTCCATTGGGAAACATTTTGTTAAGAAATATGTCTGAGGTCATAAGTTTATAGTGTGTGCAGCTATCCTATGTTGATTAAAAATTGTGCCTCTACACCTGCTTACATAAAATGATATGTATTCTTGTTGATATTTTGCAATCACTGCATGATATTATCATTCTCTTTTTGAAGGCTTTGGGTTTGAATATAATTGAGTCAAGTTACTTTAGGCACACACAGTACTGCAAATTACATCACTCAGGGCAAAATGTAAATTTGATTAAGTACTATCCTCTTCTCCAAATGCCAGAGTTCCAGGAACAAGCATTGCTTTGCGTATGTTTTGTGCTCGCCTGTGTAGGCACAAAAACTTGATCCTTCCATGTGTGCTCTGACATAAATATCATGTTGGCAAGAAGTTGTTGCTTGGATATTTTCATGGTCATCCTGAGGTCACCACAGCTTTTCATGTAGCTAATCTCCACATGATTTTAGAAATATTGCTAGCCCTAGTCTAAAATCTTTTGATTAGCCTTTTAATAAAATAAAATTATTTCACTGCGAAAAGGCATATCTTTTCAGAGCAAGACTGTAGCTACCCACCTAGAGCAGGATGTTTTGTTAGACTCTTTTTTCATATGTAAATCCTTTTTTTTTTCCTTCTATGAAGTATGAACATGACCTTTTGTTCCGTTTTGTAGAATTTGTCTTTCCGTCACTTTGGAAATAATAGGTGGTCAATAAATATTTGAATAAACGGATAAATATGTAAGATATAAGGTAATTATATTTAAATGTGTGAATAATTTTGCCTTGACTTTTTCTGAATTCAAAATACTTTTCATAAATACATTCTAACTTTATAATTAGTATCTGGAATCTCCGAGAGATTTGAGGGATTGTCTTAGGTAGGTGAATACTGCTTTTCTAATACTGCTGTGAGTTGTGAAGCCTAAAATATAGAGTTCCTACTTTCTCTAAGGAAACTGTATTAATAGTGAGTAAGTTTTTTATTCTCACCGCTTAAGCGCTTAAGAACTTCTGAGCATCTTAACACAATGTGGCAAATGGCATCAATGCAACTAATCATAATACAGGAATGCCAGTGGTGCAGTCATGGTGGAGGGACACGCATGATCAAAATTTTCACCAGAAAGTGGGCATGTAGTTGCCATGTTCTTCAGAATAAGTGATCTAATTTATAAGAGTGAGTTCTAATCCAGCATTCACAAACCTCCCACATATCAGCCACGGACTTTGGTGTTGCTGGTGTGGTTCTTGTAATTTGAGGACGGGCAGCAAAGGCTTGGCGGTGGGCAGCCGCAGCGCTGTACCCACTCTCTCTGCAACTGCCTCCATGCTTTCTTGTTCTTTTTTCTGGTTTACATCTCTTCCTGATGTAGAATCTTTTTTCTTTCACTTTTAATGAGTGAAGAAGCAATATAGCTTTTTCTGGGTAAAGAATGCACTGCTGACATTTAGAAAAGGAAGGAAAGTTCCTGTGATTTTGCTGCTGTGAGCAGGGGATCGGGGATACAACTAGCATCTCTAGCCTCAGGAGATCTGGTGAAGGAAGGACCGGGTGGATGTGCCCGTGAGACCTCCTGTCTGCAGGAGGGCTGCATGACGTCCACCCACAGGGGATGCGTGAGCCATCATCACCACCTTCTCTATAACGCATACTAGCAATGCAAACGAAAGATGAGAATGATGGGCTATTATCCATGCATCTGATTTTTAAAGTTATTTTTATTGTGAAAAAGATCATATATGCAGAAGCATGCATAAAATAATAAAAACAATTTTGGTGCCGAGTACACAAGGTGAAGAAAGGGAACTCTGCCAGTATCATGGATTACCCCGCGCCCCCCCCCCATGACATCTCACCCTTACAACCTCCATCCCAGAGGGAAACAGTCTCCTGATTTTCTGTTAAATATCCCTTTGCTTTTCCTAAGTTTTACCCTCTATGTAAATGTCTATAAACACATATTAATTTAAATTATGTTAACTATGTGGCTAAGTGTATTTTTTAACTTTTAAAAAAATTTATTTTTTAAAATTTATTTTATTAAAGTATAGTTGATTTACAATGTCGTGTTAGTTTCTGCTATACAGCAAAGTGACTCAGTTTTACATATATACATTCTTTTTCGTATTCTTTTCCATTAAGGTTTATCACAGGATATTGAATATAGTTCCTTGTGCTATACAGTAGGTCATTATTGTTTATTCATTCCATATATAATAGTTTGCATCTGCTAATCCAAAACTCCCAATCCTTCCCTCCCCCACTCCCCCTTTCCTTTGGTAGCCACACGTCTGTTCTCTATGTCTGTGAGTCTGTTTCTGTTTCATAGGTAAGTTCATTTGTGTCATAATTTAGATTCCAAATATAAGTGATATCATATGGTACTTGTCTTTTTCTGTCTGACTCACTTCACTTAGTATGATAATTTCTAGGTCCATCCATGTTGCTACAAGTGGCATTATTTCATTCTTTTTTATGGCTGAGTAGTATTCCGTTGTATATATGCACCACATCTTCTTTATCCATTTATTTTTAAATTTTTAAACTAACAAAAAATAAAAATAATATCCAATGCTGGTTAAGATGGGAACAAATTAGAATTTATTGTACTGCAGCTGTGTTAAAATAGCTCTGCAGTTGAACTCTATATGCCCTTACTTTCTTCCATCTCTCTTATGTTATCAAACGCACACAATTGTATTTTATGAATTTATTCCTTCTATTATACATTACTGAACATTATAAAATTTATCTACTTTCTTACAGAGTTTTATACAAAAAACCATATATGTGGTACTATATTTTATGGATATAAATCCATTGTAACAAAAAGCAATTTGGTAATAAATATTAAAAATCATAAGAACTTCATATCCTTTGCACTATTAGTCCTACTTTAGAGAATTTATCCTAGATATATTTTTTTCCTAAGAAGAATTAAAGTTATATGATAAAGATCATCATTGCAGCATTATTTATGATTTCTCAAAATTGAAAATGATATAAATGTTGAACATAGAAGCTGTTAAATAAACTGGGCTACTTCTTCTCATTGGACTCTTTTCAGCAATTATACATAAAAGTATGAAGACCACATAAAAACATGAGAATGCTTGTGATTTAGTATTAGGTGAAGACATAAAGCAAGATATACAACTTGTGCATTGTTATATAGAAAAACACACATGAAAATACTAGTAGGTAAAATAAACAATCAAATTACTTTTTCATTTGGTTGTGGAAAATCAGCCACTTTGGCCTTATTCATAAATTTTCTATAATGTTGTAGAAACTTCATGATTTAAATTTTAAGAAAAATAAAATAGACATAGAAAGTTGCCAATAGAAACTCTGAAAAAAATTATCTTATGTCTGAACGAATAAATTAAAATTATTTTTAATTTTCTGAATGAAATAGGAACAGTGCTTCAAATATAGTTGACTCAAATATTTATTTGACTGTATAATCATTAAAAGTATGATAATTTACCTCTAAATTGGGAGTTTTAAATATTATTATTGGCTGCATAAAGATTTAGCAAACAGTTTCTCTGTATTTTAACAATCTTTTTAGGGAAACTAAAACTGTAGAGCAGGCTATAGCAGTTATAATCCATCAAGGTATTCTGCATACAGCATAAAATTTTGAAAAGTTAAGGAAAAGAGTAGTAAAGATCTTGTTTAAAAAGTGAACTGGAATAGAAGCTCTCCTAACTGATCATCATTTATCTCACGGGTCCCCAAGCCCCAGGCCACGGACCCTGTAGCAGTCCGCGACCTGTTAGGAACTGGGCCGCGCAAAGGATGTGAGCGGCGGGCCAGCGACCGAAGCTTCATCTGCCGCTCCCCATTGCTCACATTACCGCCTGAACCATTCCCCGCCCCACTTCCCGGTCCACGGAAAAATTGTCTTCCACGAAACCAGTCCCTGGTGCCAAAAAGGTTGGGGACCGCTGATTTATCTGACTACCTAGAGGGACTAATGTGTTTCATTCCTTCTGTGAAATGTACGGACTGACATAATACTCTGTAGTATGTCCACACACACACTTTTCCTGCTGCTGGTTGAGTTGTGTGCTTACCAAGAGTCGATTGCTCCCAAACCTGTTTGTGATAGTTATATTTCTTGTCATTAAAAATTTAAATATTGTGCAAACCAATGAAATTATATGAAAGGAATGAATTACTTGTCGCATTATGTTGAAATACTTTGGAAAGACTAGTTTAAAAATGCTACTGTCTAATTAGGTGTGGTCATAACAATAGCAAAAGAAGGAAAACAAAATTGTACAATCTAGAAGGATACTACATTAGATTGTTTCATGAGTGTCAAAGTTCTAATTCCATTCTAAAGTGGAATTTGTAGATGATACATCATGGGTGTGGTTTATGTAAGAATTGGAGTGGACTGGCCTTCTCCTGGGAGCCTGAAAGGGGTGGTGGGCATCTTCCCTGCTATCTCTCTCCAGCTTATTCCAACAGTAATTGTCTTTGGAAGAAGGTTGTCCACACGTCTAGCACCCCAACTGTTACAGCTGCAACCTGAGGGCCTAGCCCCCAAATCACCTAGCTCTGGGACCTAGTGGGGCACAGCATTCCCAAGTCCCCAAGGACCATGGAAAACAAAGAGACAATTCTATTTGGGCACAAAAGCACTCTCAGTGGCCATTCCCTCTGACTCAGCACAGAATGAGTAGGCCAAAATACCCAGCTCTGGATTTCTCTGATAGGCACTAGATTGCATATCTAACACCCTGACTTTCCTGGCTGCCGCCTGAAGGTTGGGCTTCCAACTAGCCTGCATTGGGGAGCTGAAGGAGCAGGCAACTAGTAATCTGGGAGGGTTAACAGGCTTGGGGACATTTCTCACAGCTTTAGGACACTCAAATTTTGGCACCCCCTCATCTACTGGGAGTCTCTAAGAACAGAAACAGCAGCTTGGACAATCACAAGGTTTGACAGGCAACCAGGAGCTTGGGCTGGGCATACTGATGAGGTGCATCTCCTATATGAGGTGTGCGTGTCGAGACTGAGAGAGGTGGCTTTTTTATCTAATGCACATAAACCAATACAAAGAGTAAAGAAAAATGAAAAAACAGAGGAATATATTCCAAACAAAAGGAAAAGATAAATCTCCAGAAACCGCCCTTGATGAAACAGAAAGTGATTTATCTGACAGATTTCAAAACAATGATCACAAAGATGGTCACCAGGGTCAGGAGAGCATGAACAAAGTGAAAATGTCAACAAAGAGGAAGAAAATACAAAAAAGTACCAAACAGAAATCATAGAGGTAAAGAATACAAAAACTGAACTGAAAAATTCAATAAAGGGGTTCAACAGCAGGCTAGATCAAACAAAAGAAAGGATCAGCTGGACTAATTAGGAAAAAAGAGAGAAGACTCAAAGTTAGAAATGAAAGAGGAGACATTACAATGGATGTCTTAGAAACAAAAAGGATCACAAGGGACTGTTATGAACAATTATATGCCAACAAATTGGATAACCTAGAAGAAATAGACAAATTTCTAAAAACATAGAACTTACCAAGACATAAGCATGAATAAATAGAAAATCTGAATAGACCAGTTATGAATAAAGAGATTGAATTGGTAATCAAAAACCTCCCAACACAGAAAAGTGCAGGACCAGATGGCTTCACTGGTGAATTCTACCAAACATTTACAGAAGAATTAATACCAGTCCTTCTCAAACACTTCCCAAAAATTGAAGAGAAGGGAACACTTCCCAACTCATTTTATGAGGTCCGCATTACCTAGATAATAAAGCCAGACAAGGGTACTACAAGAATAGAAAATTACAGGCCAATATCCCTGACAAACATAGGTAGAAAAATCTTCACCAAAGTATTAGCAAACTGAATTTAACAGTACATTAAAAGGATTATGCACCGTGATCCATTAGGATTTATTCTTGGGCTACAAGGGTAGTTCAATATCCACAAATCAATAAATGTAATTCACCACATGAACAAAATTAAAGATAAAAATCATAATCATCTCAGTGGATGCAGACAAAGCATTTAACAAAATTCGACATACTTTCATGAAAAATAACTCTCAACAAATTAGGTATAGATGGAATGTACCTCAACATCATAAAGGCTGTATGTGACAAGCCCACAGCTAACAAACACCATACTCAACAGTGAAAAGCTGAAAGCTTTTCCCCTAAGATCAGGAACAAGACAAAAATGACCACTCTTGACACTTCTATTCAACATAGTACTGGAAGTCCTATCCAGAGCAAGTAGGCAAGAAAATGAATTAAAAGCAGCCAAATCACAAAGGAAGAAGTAAAATTGTTTCTGCTTACAGATGATAGGATCATATATGTAGAAAACCTAAAAACTATTGGGACTAATAAACTAATCAGTAAACTAAGTTGCAAGATACAAAATCAATATACAAAGTCCATTTGTATCCTATACACTAACAAGGGACTATCAGAAAGGGACTTTAAGAAAACAATCCCATTTACAATAGCATCAAAAAGAGTAAAAGACTTAAGAATAAATTTAACCAAGGAGATGAAAGATCTGAACACTGAAAACTGTAAAACATTGATGAAAGAAATTGAAAAAGATGCAAATAAATGGGAAGATAGTCTATGTTAACAGATTGGAAGAATGAATATTGTAAAAATGTCTATACTACCCAAAGCAATCTACAGATCGAGTATAATCTGTATCAAAATTCCAATGGCATTTTTCAGAGAAACAAACAAAAAAAATCCTAAAATTTGTATGGAACCACATAGATCACAGATAACCAAAGCAATTTGAGCCAGAAGAACAAGGACTGAGGCATCGTACGTCCTGATTTCAAACTATGTTACAGAGCTATGGTAATCAAAACAGTATAGGATTGGCATTAAAAAAAGACACATTGATCAATGAAACAGAAGAGAGTTCCCAGATAAACCCACGCATATATGGTCAATTAATTTTTGACAAAAGTGCCAAAAATACACAATGGGGAAGGGATAGTCTTTTCAAAAAATGATGTTGGGAAACTGGATATACACATGCAAATCTATTAAATTGAACCCCTATCTTACATGATACATATAAATCAACTCAAAATGGATCCTGACCTAAACATAAGACCTGAAACCATACAACTCCTAGAAAAAACATAAGGGATAAGCTCCTTGAAATTGGTCTTGGCAGTGATTTTTTGGATTTTACACTACAAACAAAGAAGATAAAAAGAAACAAGTGGGACTACATCAAACTAAAAAGCTCTGCACAGCAAAGGAAGCCATCAACAAAATGAAATGGCAATCTATGGAATGGGTGAAAATTTTTGCAAACCACATATCCAGTAAGGGATTAGTATTCAAAATATACAAGGAACTAATACAAATAACCCAATTAAAAATGGGCAAAGTATCCAAATAGACAGTTTTCCAAAGAAGACATACATATGGCCAACAGGTACATGTAAAGATGCTCAACATCACTAATCATCAGGGAAATTCAAGTCAAAACCATAATGAGATATGATCTCACATCTGTTAGGATGGCTATTATAAAAAAGACAAAGGATAACAAGTGGTTGCACGGATGTGGAGAAAAGGGAACCCTTGTGTACTGTCGGTGGGAATGTAAATTGGTACAGTCATTATGGAGGTTCCTCAAAAAATTAAAAGTAGAACTACCATATGATCCAGCAATCCCCCTTCTGGGTATATATCCAAAGGAAAGGAAATCACTATCTTGAAGAGACATCTGCACTCCCATATTCATTGAAGCAGTATTCACGATAGCTAAGACATGGAAACAACCTAAGTGTCTATTGATGGATAGATGGATAAAGAAAATGTAATATATATATATATTTATATATATATACATATAAATATATATATAGAAATTTCAGCCTAATAAAAGAAAGAAATCTTGCCATCTGTGACAACATAGATGAACCTGGAGGGCATTATGCTATGTGAAATAAGGCAGGTGGAAAAATAAATACTGCATGGTATCACTTATACGTGGAATCTAAAAAACAAAATGAAACCAAACAAATCGAACTCACAGAAACAGAGAGTAATTTGGTGGTTGCCAGGGGCTAGGGATGGGGAAAATGGGGAGAGGTTGATAGTAGAAGGGTACAAACTTTTAGTTATAAGTAAGTTCTGAGGATCTAATGTATAGCATGGTGACTGTAGTTAGTACTGTATTGTATAATTGAAATTTGCTGAGAGAATAGATATTAAACATTCTCACACACAAAAAAAAGGTGACAAAAAAAAAAAAGGTGACTATTTGTGGTGACAGATGTGTTAATTAACTTGATTGTGGGCATTTTTTCACAATGTATATGTATAGTTGACCCTTGAACAATCTATGAGTTAGGGACACCGACCCCCTCATAGTTGAAAATCTGTGTATAACTTTACAGTCGGCCCTCTGTATCTGCAGTTCTGTATCCTCAGATTCAACCAACTGTGATTATAGTAGTACTGTAGTGTGAATTTATTTTTAAAAAAATCCATTTATAAGTGAATGTACACAGTTTAAACCCATGTTGTTCAAGGGTTAGCTGTGTATCAGATCATTACTTTGTACACTTTAAATATACTATAATTATATTTATCACTAAAGTTGGGGAAAAATGGTCAGGAGTGAAAAAAGAATAAAGTCACTGAAAAAGCTTTAAAAATTGTTAATGTAATTTGCTTACTACCCAGGTACCATGAGTATGACAACACCACAAACATATTGTAAATATTATTTTCTATCTATAGCTGTTAGGCCGACTAGGTACATTGCACTGCCTATTTGGTTTGGCTTTGGAGTGCCCTTTACCTGTGTAAGAGGCATAATCTGAGAAAAAAAAGATAAAGACAGCTGTTTCTAATGAAGTGGATTTGAACAGACTGTAGCAGCTCAGAAAGGTGTCTCTTGAAAGGAGGTGGAAGATGTAATCAGTGATGAATATTTGTCATTAAAAGTGAGGAAGAATGTGAAGGAAAAAGCCATAAAATCAGTACCAGAAAAGTGTGTGAATTTTTTGAAATATAAAGATCAGTATCAAATTTGTAACTTATAGAAAAATGGCTATGGGAAGAGTTTGGAAAGAGGCCCACAGGTGAAGGCGGGAGAATAACAAATGTAGAAGAACACAGTAACAGTAGAGAGCAGTGCTTGGGCGGAGTGATGGGGGAGAGTATTGCCTGGAGGAAGATCATTTAAATGTGGTAAATAAAAAGTTACATGAATAACTACCTAAAGAAGGTCTGCATAGTGGACTCTGTAGTAATTACATAGTGATGGTGATCATAAAAGGCACATTTGATGAGTTTAAATCCCAATTACATAGTACTCTCCATCAGCTTTAAATTACAGAGAAATGTTCTTCACACTAGAGAAAATACAAAGGTTAGAGGATACCAAGAAGGGGAGAAAGATTTAGGGTTGATGACAAGAAGGCCAGAATTAAAGACTGTGTGTTCATTACAAATTCAACCATGGTCCAAAGGAATTTTTTATTTTATTATTTTTTTAATTTTTATTTTATTTTAAAAATTTATTATATTGAAGTATAGTTGATTTACAATGTTGTGTTAGTTTCCATTGTGGTTTATCACAGTATATTGAATATAGTTCCCTGTGCTATACAGTAGGACCTTGTTGCTTATCCATTCTGTATATAATAGTTTTGAATTGCTAATCCCAAACTCCCAGTGCATCCCTCCCCCACTCTCCTTCCCCCTTGGCAACCACAAGTCTGTTCCCTATGTCTGTAAGTCTGTTTCTGTTTCGTAGGTAAGTTCATTCGTGTCATATTTTAGATTCCATGTATAAATGATATCATATGGTATTTGTCTTTCTTTTTCTGACTGACTTCACTTAGTATGGTAATCTCTAGGTCCATCCACGTTGCTGCAGATGGTATTATTTCATTCTTTTTATGGCTGAGTAGTATTCCATTTTATACATGTACCTCATATTCTTTATCCATTCATCTGTCAATGGACATTTAGGTTGTTTTCATGTCTTGGCTAATGTGAATAATGCTGCAGTGAACATTGGGATGCGTTAATCTTTCCGAATTATAGTTTTGTCTGGATATGTGCCCAGGAATGGGATTGCAGGATCATATGGCAACTCTATTTTTAATTTTTTGAGGAACCTCCACACTGTTTTCCATAGTGGCTGCACCAATTTATATTCCCACCAACAGTGTAGGAGGGTTCCCTTTTCTCCACACCCTCTCCAGCATTTGTTATTTGTAGATTTTTTAATGATGGCCATTCTGATGGGTGTGAGGTGGTACCTCACTGTAGTTTTGATTTACATTTCTCTAATAATTAGCCATGTTGAGCATCTTTTCCCATGCCTGTTGGCCATCTGTATCTCTTCTTTGGAGAAATGTCTATTTAGTTCTTCTGCCCATTTTTCGATTGGGTTGTTTGTTTTTTTGTTGTTGAGTTGTATGTGCTGTTTGTATATTTTGGAAATTAAGCCCCCCAAGGCATTTTTAAACTGTTCTATGATGATTGTGGCAGACCATTAGGAATAGGAGACTAGAGATTGTATTGTGGTTGAGTAAATGATACACACTCACACATACATGTAAATATATGTGTATATATGTTGTGTGTGAGAGAGAGACAGAGAGAATATATATATGTCAAGAAATAATCTAAGCCTGATGTGTGATCGCAAATACAGTGTGTCAGACCTGAAGTGTCTGAGCGGGAATTAACTTTAGAGATCATGTCATCCGACTTTTTGTGTCATGATACATGAACCCCCTCCTCAACTTTTTACCAAGATTGTGGTCTAACCACTGCTTAGAGTTAATCAGTGAAAATGAACTCATTGGATTTATAAGGCAGTCCATTCTACTGTTTATAAACAAGTGCGTAAATCTACAGGGAAACACATTTCTGTCTGTCCTTGTGAGATTCACCACCATAGCTCATCATTTTGGCTTCTTATGCCATGGGGCAGAAAACCATGTAACTTTTGTCTAGTTCTGTGCTGTCTGATACAGTAGCCACTGGACACATGGACCTCTTGAGCACTTGAAGGGCTGTGAGTCCCAAACTGAGATGTGCTGTACACCCCAGATTTTGAAGACTTAGTGCAAACAAAAGAGTATAAAATATTTCATTAATAATCTTGATATTGATTATATGTTGAAATAATAGTATTTTGGGTATATTGGGTTCAATAAAATACATTACTTTTTAAAAAATGTGGCAACTAGAAAACTTTCAAATTACATAAAATTACATAAAAACAAAATTATATGCTCACATTATATTTCTATTGGACATTGCTAGTCTATATCATATTTACAGCCAGTTCTTTTATTTGCATATTCTCCTGTTCCTGCATAAGCTCTAGATTTCATCAGATAATATGATTAACACAAAATCCAAACTTCCAAGTTAATTTCTAGCCAAAGACTTTAACGGCCCTACAGCTACTCTCCCATCCCCTAGAGATTGTATTATTTAAGTTGGTGTTTCCCAGACTCACAGGATCATCAGATGACCTGGGGTATTTGCTGAAGTAATGCTATCTGAGCCTCTTCTAAGCCTACTGAATCAGCTTCTCCTGGGGGCTTCTCCTGTGTTGGCCATGATGGCAAACCCTGCAGTAGGAAGAAGTTTCCACAATGGTTTTTCATTTCTGTAGGACAAAATGTGAACTTTTTTAAACCTTTCACAATCCAGTTAAGTCCTATCTTTGCATGATTGTCTCCTCCTCTCCACCTCATTCACACTGTCTTCCAGCTACGCTGACCTACGTGTTACACTGTTTCCTGCCTTGGGTTTACGTCTGTTCTTCCACTTACCTGAAATGCTTCCTCCCTACCCTGCCAAGCCTGATGTGCTGTCCTTACCTTTCACTGCTGGCCCCTGTAAAAAGCTTTACTTTCTCCTCACTCCAGGCAGAGATAAGTACTTTCTACTTTGTCTTCCTACTACAAGGGTGCGCAACCCAAGCCACACATTTGAATCACCTGGGAACTTCAAAAACCTCCTAATGCTTAGGTCAAATCCCTAAAATTTTGACTTACTTGATCTAAGAGAGGTCATGGAGATTGGACTATTTCTTCTAAATCTCCTCAGGATGCCGCTGTTGAGAGTCACATTTGGTGGTTTGAGCTTTACCACACGTTGTAATTATTTGTTCACATATGTCTCCTCATTTTAAACTGAACACCTGGATAATGTGGACATCTTATTTTCTTTGTATCACAGATACTGGGTATGAAAAAAATGCTCAAATACTTTTTGAATGAATAGTTTAATGAATAGATGAGGGAGGTGACAAAAAGTAGCATGTGAAGGAAATCATTTAAATCTATTTCAAAAACCTTAGGAGAGATACTTCTCTAATTTCATATGCTGATAATCTGGAATATGCTTGCAAAATTGGAAAATGGGCTTAATTGTAGGATTAATTTATTTACCAAAAGCCAGATAATTAGATATGCAAATTGAAAGTTACCTTTGCATAATCAGAAAAAGTATAACTGAAGTTAAGTGGACAAATGAGAAGGATTTTGACCAGGAATATAAAAAAATATTAAGAGCAGTGCTGGAAGGACAAATAAAAAGCCTATAACTAATCTCTACTCTCAGAGTACCGTGAATAATAATACAGTATTTAACATGAATATGAAGAAAACAGTAAAAATGGAGGGAGGAAAAGCTTTTTAAAAAGAGAATATTTATATTAGAAAAATCAACAAGGAATGTTAAGGAAAATTCATTTGAAACAAAAATAGCAAAAATAAAAGTATAAATAATAAGCCTGTGTAGACCTTGGCTAACATGGAAATGAGAGAATCAAGGCACATTCATAGATGTTTTAGAGTTCTATGTTGTTGAAGAGAATGAAGATCAATGGTGGCCAATTGGGGGAGTTAAAAAAGCCTACTATGACAAAACTTAAAGATAAAATAGTTGAAAATATTTTGAAAGCCAGTGTAGATATGAAACAGAGGAAATAATTGAGTTAGGTAGAGGTTTTGCAGAAATTGAAAGCATAAATTACAGTTAAGGAACTGAGAAATGCATATAAGGATTTAGTCACGTAGTCTAATTCTACAAGATTTTTGAGATTTCTCCAGCAAATGTCAGTTAATAGAAGTTGAGGTATGAAGCAAAGGCATGCCATAATGAGCATTAGAAAACATTGGAAGGAGTCCCAGACTATGTCAGAGAAATGTGGAAGGTCTCTTACTAAGCCTAGAGTAGGAAAAGGTTTTAAAGCTAGCCCCCTGCTCCCGCCTCCAAAATCTCTGTGCATATAACAGTATTAGACAAGCTCATCACATAAAGTCATTGCTTTGGAATCTTAAAGCTGCAGGATACCACTAAGATATCAATTTAACAATTTTACAGATAGGATCACCATCAACAGTTGGTGACAGAACCAGGATTTGAAACCAGTCTCACTAATAACAGCCTAGTTCTCAAATAAGCAATGGTAAGTGAACATTTGACTGACATAACAATATTTAGATGCTAAGTGAACACATCTGGAAAGCATATATAAAAATAGAGAGAGGAGTGTGCCAACACTCTCCATGACTATATGTATGATCGCCGCAACCATGATAAGCATGAGAGAAACCAATGGCGTCAAGAAGAAAGTCATATCACATCTGAGGGGAGAACACGTAAAATGATTTTGCAATGCTAATCATGAGTCTCTCTCTCTCTCTCTCTGCTTTGTTTTTGTTTTACCTGATTGGTAGTTAATGGAATATGACTAATGAGAAAATAAAGCAAACTCTGGTCATGTAAAGGGCTCTAAGAAACCCTTAGGATTACACTAAAGGTTTAGATGAAAAGACAAATAATTAGTGAATTTCTGTCCAGATAATGAATATTGAAAGTGTCAGGAAGTATCATGGTTGTTCTTCACATTGGTATCCTTAGGAACTTTAAAAGAAACATTCCAAAGTCCATGGCCCATCTTAGACCAAATAAGTCAAAATTTTAGGGTTTTGACCTGAACATCAGTAGTTTTTGAAAGTTCCCAGGTGACTCAAATGTGTAACTAGTGTTGAATACCACTGATACAAGTTTCTTAAACTTCTCTCTATTTTCTTTTTTTTCTTTCTTTTTTTTAAAACTAATTTTTATTGGAGTATAGTTGCTTTATAAAGTTGTGTTAGTTTCTACTGTACAGCAAAGTGAATCAGCTATATGTATACATATACCTCCTCTTTTTTGGATTTCCTTCCCATTTAGGTCTCCACAGAACATCAAGTAGAGTTCCCTGTGCTATACAGTAGGTTCTCATTAGTTATCTATTTTATACATAGTATCAACAGTGTATATATGTCAATCCCAATCTCCCAATTCCTCCCACCCCTCCCATCTCCATTGGTATCCATACATTTGTTCTCTAAGTCTGTGTCTCTACTTCTGCTTTGCAAATAAGATCATCTATACCATTTTTCTAGATTCCACATATATGTGTTAATATATGATATTTATTTTTCTTTTTCTGACTTACTTCACTCTGTATGACAGTCTGTAGGTCCATCCACATCTCTACAAATGACCCAATTTTGTTCCTTTTTATGGCTGAGTAATATTCCATTGTATATATGTACCACATCTTCTTTATCCATTCCTCTGTTGATGGACATTTAGGTAGCTTCCATGTCCTGGTTATTGTAAATAGTGCTGCAATGAACACTGGGGTGCATGTGTCTTTTTGAACTATGGTTTTCTCAATGAAATTAGTAAAGTCTCAGGATACAAAATTAATACACAGAAATCTCTTGCATTCCTATACACTAACAATGAAAGATCAGAAAGAAAAATTGAGGAAACAATCCCATTTACCATTGCAACAAAAATAATAAAATACCTAGGAATAAACCTACCTAAGGAGACAAAAGACCTGTACGCAGAAAACTATAAGATACAGATGAAAGAAATCAAAGACAACACAAACAGATGGAGGGATATACCATATTCTTGGAATGGAAGAATCAATATTGTGAAAATGACTATACTACCCAAAGCAATCTACAGATTCAATGCAATCCCTATCAAACTACCAATGGCATTTTTCACAGAACTGGAACAAAAAATTTTACAATTTGTATGGAAACACAAAAGACCCCGAATAGCCAAAGCAATCTTGAGAAAGAAAAACAGAGATGGAGGAATCAGGCTCCCTGACTTCAGACTATACTACAAACCTACAGGAATCAAGACAGTATGGTATTGGCACAAAAACAGAAATAGAGATCAGTGGAACAGGATAGACAGCCCAGAGATAAACCCACGCTCATATGGTCACCTTATCTTTGATAAAGGAGGCAAGAATATACAATGGAGAAAAGACAGTCTCTTCAATAAGTGGTGCTGGGAAAACTGGACAGCTACATATAAAAGAATGAAATTAGAACACTCCCTAACACCATACACAAAAATAGACTCAAAATGGATTAAAGACCTAAATGTAAGGCCAGACACTATAAAACTATTAGAGGAAAACATAGGCAGAATACTCTTTGACATAAATCACAGCAAGATCTTTTTTGACCCACCTCCTAGAGTAATGAGAATAAAAACAAAACAAAACAAAAAAAAAACAAATGGGACCTAATTAAACTTGAAAGCTTTTGCACAGCAAAGGAAACCATAAACAAGACAAAAAGACAATCCTCAGAATGGGAGAAAATATTTGCAGTGAAGCAACTGACAAAAGATTGATCTCCAAAGTATATAAACAGCTCATGCAGCTCAATATCAAAAAAACAAACAACCCAATCAAAAAATGAGTGGAAGACCTAAATAGACATTTCTCCGAAGACGACATACAGATGGCCAACAGAAATGAAAAGATGCTCAACATCACTAATTATTAGAGAAATGCAAATCAAAACTACAATGAAGTAACACTTCACACCGGTCATAATGGCCATCACCAAAAAAGCTACAAACAATAAATGGTGGAGAGGGTGTGGACAAAAGGAAACCCTCTTGCACTGTTGGTGGGAATGTAAATTGATACAGCCACTATAGGGAGGTTCCCTCTATTTTCTATGCTTAAAACACCTTTTTGTTTATATCCTCTAGTCTCTCTTGTACTTTTTTAACTAAAATATCAATATATACAGCCAGAACAAGGCATTTACTCCCTACTTTGAAAACTGCAATGTATGCACACTTTGACATTCAGAGTTTACAGTTTCCAAATATTGGATTTAGCTTTAACCACATGGGAGCCTATAATTAAGAGATGAAATGAGTCAAACTCATGTTCGTGACTTAAGATAAAGTACCCTTAGTGCATATGCTCATTGTTGGTGAAACGTCTCTTATGACTTGACTTTGGAAGACTAAACACTTCATAAATCAGAAAAGGTAATTAGTAAAGATGTGTCCACTCTACCACTGATAGTTTTCCAGATGAGGAAGCTCCTAATTACTCTCATCTCTGGTAAAAGATAAAAATATGTACAAACAGTTTTAAAGAAGAACCCTGATTATAAGAGGAAAAAATAAAAAGAAAATTTGGAAAAATAAACAAAAAATATTCCTCATAAACCCATAACCAGGTTGATGTTTCATCTGTTTCTTTCTGGCGTTGTGTATATGTGTGTGTGCATATATAATTTACATATTTGTCTCAGGTCATGTATGGTTTTATATTCTGCTCTTATTTTCTTTACCTTGAAACAGTTTCTCATGTAATTAAATACTTTCTGAAGATATAATTTTAAATGACAGCACGATATTTAATCCATTCACACCAAATTTTTAAAATATTTCTCTAGTTTTGGATATTTTGGTTGTTTTATAGTTGCTATTATGTTAATTGCTAAGATGAACATGTATATATTAGGAATTATTCCAGGTGTGTGATTATTAGATCTAAAATCATGTGCCCTTTGAAAGTCATTAAAACACAGTGCCACATCATTTTCTAGAACAGTTTATCAGTTTTTATTCCCATCATCAGTGAACAAAAATATCTGTAATTTCACTATACGCTCATCACATTAAAAATATGGTTTAAATTCTTCCCAATATTATGGGTGATAGTAGTATTATAATGTACATTTCTCTGATGATTAATGCAAATGAACATTTTTCCTGTTTATTGGCAGTTGTCATGTCTTCCTTTGCATATTTTTAGTTCATGATCTTTGCTTACGTGTGAAATCATTTCAAGGAAGTTAAAAGAGCTTTAGAGAAATGTAATTCCATTTTAATTTATACACTTACAGTTATAACTTTATAGTAAATCCAACAGCCACAAATTGCAATCTCTACCCTGGTGAAGTCCTCTGTGGGAATCTTTGCAGTTCCTTTTGTATACATTAGCATTCAAGAGCTATGAACTACTACAATTTAATTCAATGCAATTAGATAGAACTTTTCCCTTAAATGCAAGCTGCACAAATGAGATTAATCTGAATAGTCTAGAAATGTAGGCAACCAGGGATAGTTATTCAACTATGTGGTAATGTCAGTCATGTGAAATAGCTTTAGTGAAAAGATGAAAGGCCACGAAATTCCTGGAGCATACACAGAGGGGTTCTTCTGCGTTTTTTGCAGACTTTGCAGTTGCTTATATTTCAGACTTTTTAAAGAATGGATTGGGGTTGATAACCACTAGCCATTTAGCAAATAGTTTAAGGCAAGATATATTTAGATGGTTGAAAGTTGGGGAGGCTGAGGACCCCAAAGAAATGGAAGACCTAGTAGTGAGTGAGTGACAAAAGATAAATAGGGCTACTGCCTTTTCTAGTGGAGGAAGCACGAAATTCAGGCCTTCTGTCTAAGACTGGTTACTGTTTGCATTCAACTGTATTCTCCTAGTGTGTAGTTCTAGAGAGCAAATGAGTTAAATGGGGGTAGAAAGGAGGTTACGATTGCAAAATGAAGGCCTGTACCACTCACATGCTTCTTATTTTCTGAAAAGTTTAGAATGATTTGTGACAACAAGAAAAATCTTAAAGCAAAATACACATCTAGAAAATAAGAGCCTAAATTAATATTAATTAATGTCATTACTTAAAAAATAATTTCCTAATGCTTACATTCTTACTGTCATTAGATATCAAGCCAGACAAAAGGATCATTTTGTCTTCAGCATAGTCTAAGTCTAATTTTGCATTTTACTTCACTGATAGTTTTTCTTACAAAGTGTTTTATTAGTCAGTCTTTGATTTTTCTCTTAATAGAGTCTCCACTTCAGCTACCAATTTCAACTTCTATTAGATCACTAGACAAAGTTTAAAATCCAACCTCTTTTCCCAGAACAAATCATGCAGTATAGCAATGAACAGTAAAAGAGGTAATGAGGAATGGGAGTTAAAAAAGAAGAATGGATGATGAAGGTGGATTTTGAACTGCTGAACTCAGCCAGATTCTAGAAGCACATTCAAAATCTTTCAAAACACATGCACAAACTATAAATTAAAATAAAATAAAACCAAACAAAAAGTATTTTACTAGTGGCAATGTTAAAACAGTGGGTTAATTATCTTGTGAAAACTCAGAGACTTTTTTTGATAGGGTCTGATTTGAGTCTCATTTCTCTCCAATTTCACACATGGTTTGAATTAACATCTCTAGTTCTTGGAAAAAAAATATTACATTTTAAAATTGCACTTAAACTACATATTTTCCACAAATAGGTTGGTAATGGCCATCTTGAGGAATTTTTTCTAAAGATAGTTTTACTATCACTACCTCACACGGTGTGAAATCTAGTTAATGGGGCAGACAGTTCAAATCCAACTTCAGTGGTTAAGGGCATAGTCCTGTCTAAGGGTATAAGTTCAAATGTATAATTTTTTCTCCTATATTTCCAGATTCTCCGTGTAGAATTAGTACTATGAGCAAGGAACACATAAGGATGCTCATGTCCTCAGCACCAAGTTTGCTCTCTGCTCACCTGGGTACCAATTGTTTCCCACCTAATACTAGAAGCAGGACCTCCTTACATCTTCATCTTAGTTGACTAAATTCTCAATACCGTGATCTATGTCTTTAGTAGCAAACTCTTTCTTGGTCACTGTCTCTGCTGCCTTTTTGTCTGTGATCATGTGTTCTGTTCTTGGCAAATGGTACTTAACTTCTAATTGTGCTTTCTGCTTTTGAACTAACCTCTCTTGTTTTTGCTCTCTTTTCTGAATCTGCGTCCCCACAAGTCTTTCCTTAGAACAGCGAATGCCTGACGGTGGGCTCATGTTTAGATCTAATCCTGGAAGTCTACTTCTCCTCCCATTCTGACTTATCCTGCTCATGAGCCACTTCTCCTTTGTTAGAAAGGAAGATTGGGCTTTCATTCTCTGCTTGGAGGAGATCTCATTTTATGTACACTGGTCACCTAAGTTGAGGTAAATTTATGTGATAGAGGTCACTTGGGCACAAAATGGGTGGAATAAACACAGCAACGAATTATTCTTCTCCTTGGAAAGTAATACCTGTAGCAAACCAACTATTCACTTAGTAGATATTTATGGAAAACATAGTTTTGTCACATAATTAGGAATCCAGGTTATAGAGGCTTTTGGAATCAAATTTTGAGATTGTGTGTCTCATCTTCCTAGAGAAAACAGAGTTAATCTCATTAGTATTGGTAGAGTTTTTTTTAATTTTTGCTTTACATAAGGGCAAAACTTAAATTAGATGGTAAGATAACTTTTACTAAGGAGTCTCAGAACTTGTACATTTTGAGGGTGGACACATGACAGAGTCATATCATTCAGTGATATGTAAGGGCAGACACTAAATGTGCACACCCAGTTTGGTTTGGCAGGTGGGCAATGGGTGAAGTATTCTTGGAAATGGGAGTGCTAATGAAATCAGCACTGGGTAGGGTTGTGTGTCATCCTTATAGCACAGTTCTCTTGGAGATGCATATTACACAGTAAAAACAATTCTTTCATTTTCTTCAAATCTCTTACCTGTCTCTGGCTATAGATTTCTCCAGCTGAGAATCATAGAACTGTTGATCAGTTATCCCAGTCTATGTGATGTCAGAGGGCTTGTTCATCATTATCTCTCTATCCTGGACCATTATCTTGAACCTGTTTTTAATACCTCGCATGATATTTTTTCTTATGCTTCTTTGTGACAGATCCTACTATAGGTAACCCATCTAAAATAGTCTAGTAGATAGCTGGGTAGGTTAGCAGTATTTGCTGTGTGGTAAATTCTCACTAGTTGAGAGTATATAGTCAAGTGCCCTGTACTGGCTCTCGTTTGGCTCTGAGTGTAAAGCACAGGAGAATAAAAAGTGAATTGTAAGCACATAAAGACAAGTATTTCAGAGATAAAGTATTATGACGACATAATTGGCCAGGACATGTTAAACAGGGTACACAGGACCCCACTCTGTGTATTAGCCCTGTGATTTTCCACAGTCAATAACACCCTGCTCTGTAAAATGGTCCACATTGTATTACGGCCACCCTCTGGTCAAGAGGCAGAACCAGAAGTTGCATACATCTTATAGAACTTCTGAGATACAGGCTTCTATCTTAATCACTTTCTATTTAAACTTGGAGAAGGTCACCTGCACATATGTTATGATAGCTTGTAAAAACACAAAATAAGATTCCGTTTTGTAGGAATCTTGTTATCTAGGAAGCCGTTCAGTTGCCTCAGGATGAAAATGTCTTTGAAAGGAAATGTCTTTTTCCCATGAGACCCATTGATTAATGGTTCAGTCCATTCCTTCAGAGAGCTATTGTGAGAATTAAAAAGATGGTACAATGCAAACTATTATATACATGTATAACTGAATCACTTTGCTATACACCAGAAATGAACACAACATTGTAAATCAACTGTACTTCAATAAAATAAAGTTTTAAAAAAGATGGTACATGTAAAGATGTTAGCACTTTGCCTTACTCATACTGAGAGCTAAATAAATATTAACTGTTCCAAGTTCATATCCAGGTACCTACTGCACATCCTCACCTGCATGTCCCACATTTTAGACTCAGCAGGTCTGAACCTGAACTCATCATTACACCCCTAAATCTGTCTCATGTTTAGTCTTCCCCATCTCAGAAAATGGCCCATCCCTGACCTACTTGCCCGAGAGTTGGAACTTTTGTCATCCTGTACTTCTCTCTCATCCATTTCCCAGGTCTAATTAGTTATCTAGTCATATAAAGACTTCCTCCAAAACTCCTCTTGATTGTGTCCCTTGTCTTCATTTGCACCAGCCCTCCCTTAGCTCGGGCCCTTGCCACTTCCTGCCCTTGTTGCTCAAAGATCTTCCAGAATGATTGTTTTTGTCACCACTGCCAGAACGATCTTTCTAGAGCACAAAACAGATCATGTTATGTCTCGATCAAAAAATCTTCCAATGGTTTCCTACAGCTTTAAATAGAAAACTCAACATCCTTAGCTTAGCATCCAGGGCCTTTGCAATTGGCTTCTACTTCCGTATCTTTTGTCTCCAGCCAGAATGATCAGTCCCTATCTTAGGGCCTTACACCTCCATTATTTTCATGGGCAATTTTAATCTGCCTCAAATGACTTTCTCTTATTTCTTCTAAATAGAAAATGCCTACAAACACCTCAAAGTTCTACACAAGTGTCTCCACCTCCAGAAGATGTCTTTGATGTGGCTTACCCAGTCTCTAAAAATAGTAATCATAATAACTAACATTTATTGAGAAGTAATATGTGCCGGGCCATGTTCTAGGCATGTTAAATGTCTGAACCCACTTAGTCCTCGTAATTACCCTATGAGATGAACGTGTTCCTAACAGAACTAAGGCACACAGCTAGTATAGTGGAGGAACTGAGAATTTGCCTGCTCATTAAACAAAATGCTACTCACCATACTTCCCGTAGTACTCATAGGTACTTAGTGAATATTTGTGGAATGAATAAATTAACAAATGTTCTTGCAACTGAGTATTGTTATGGGAAGGATTTACACAGCCATCACGCTTTACAGTGCTACCTCCATGCCACTGACACCGGAATGAATGGTAAGCCAAGTAATTCCATGAAGTCAAGGAGTGATGGAGGAGCCCAATGAGTATTTATTGAGTGAATTAATTGGAAAATATGAATCTACCCTGAAGTACGTGTTCCAGAATCGTGGTCTAATGGAAGAGACATTTAACAGCATCAAGGGGTTTCCTGGGAGACAAGTTGGATGACCAGTATCCTAACTAATTCATGACTGTCAAACTTCAGCTTAGAGCAGGCACTCCTAAGTGTATCACATATCCCCTTCTCCAGCTTACAGTAGCTGGAGTAACTACCTGGTCACAATCCTTTCCATTCATTGGAGACCAAACAAGCTCAAAATGTAAAGCGGCTAATTGCAGGGGAGCAGGGGACTTGAGAGGTGGTCCTTGGGAAAGAGCTATGAACAGGTGGCTAAGCATTCTGTGTTCTAGCCCTAGCTTTGGTGCCACCTCCTACTGTGAGCGTGGAAAGACATGTTAACCTTTCTGAGGTTCGGACTTACAGAGTTGTCTAGGCCTTCAGTGGCTTCACTGTTTCAATGACTGAATATCCTTGTATCGAAAATCTCTGACCTTGTCTTTTGTTCCCTGCTTAGCTGGCTCCTCGAAACCCAACTGATCCACTGTAGCCTGGCTGTTTGAGTTTGACTCTCTGCCTGTTTTGGCCAATCCTTTCTCCCTCAAGGTTTTCCTGCTAGTTTATTAACTGCACGGATCTGTAAGATGAATGAAGACATTCTTCAAATCTTAATACACAGACTTGGCCCTTCCTTGCAAGTTTTGCCACGTCATCAGATAAGCTGCAGCTAGAGATCTGTCTCGTGCTATTCTCCTTCTGCCCGGAGATCTCACTGTGGCTAAGCCAGTCTCAGCCACATCCCTGCATGCTCCGTGCATACTGCAGCTCCTTTTGGGCCCTCCACTTGGATGCCCCCTCCTTTCTCTCCACCTGTGTACACCCTCCGCATTCCAGGCATCACTCTAACAACCCTTGCATCCTTCAGGAAGTCATCACCCCTCATCCCTCTGCACTGATCAACCCTAACAGCACTTCCTGCCTGTATCACTCATTTCCATCTTATTAACTATTTTAAGTGTCTGTAATTCTTCCATGCAATTTGATGATCTTTGAGGACAAGAGTTGTGGTTTATGTCTATGGCATTCTTCAGAGCCCAGCAACACTGCTATGTATATAGTAGTAAATGTCTGAATTTACTTACGTCATTTCTTGATTTAGGTTGTTTATTATACATAAATATATTATGTAAATTAATTTATTTAATCCACCAAAGACCATTTGATAATGACCAAGTGAGTTGGTTATGAGAAATGCATAATCTTACCCACTTTAAAGACCTATATCTTATCTTACATATTTTCGAGATGGTGAAACTGAGGCTTCAAGGATGTCTCAGGTTTCTGGTTATAAAGCTCTTCCTTCATAAATATGTTCTTGGTTTTAAAGCTGGCACAGGGGGAGCTAGAATTTGAACTCTGTTCTTTCTAACACAATCCACTGATATTTTAGTAGAGGGGATAAATGACACAAAAATATTTACTTGAACCATCAGGACTGAATTTTTAAAAAATTGTGCCAAGAATGAAACTATCCAGAAATCTAAGAAATCCTGAAACAACAGCTTTTTCTCCAACTAATGGACTGAAAAAAATGGAAAACTTTGTTAGCTTAAAAGCATATATGTATATGTATATATTCATATATACAATATATATAGTGTGTATATACATGTATATATGGATATATGCTTATATTATATATAAAGTGTATACACACAAAAACTGAATGTACAAACATGCACATATACACACACCTGGAATTAAACATCATGTAAAATCATGCGTATTTTGATTATAATACTCAGGAATGCACTGAAGATAAAACATAAATGTCTCTAACATCATCACGCTGTTTCCCGAAATAGTTTATAGAGAGGACATCACATGGTTAATTTTAAAGTCCCCCTGATGAGAGGTACTGTGTTGGAGGCAGGATGACCTCTCCTTTATTAGTGTGAATTTACCTTCAAGGCAAACATTTTTCAATCAACACTAATTTGCATATAATTTATCAAGAGAGAAGTGCAAAATAATTTTGTTGAAAGATTCCCCTTTGTTTTAAGTGTCATTAGCAGTCCCGGCTAATCCGATTTTTACAATCTCATCAGGCGCTTTTAGAAAATCTCTCTGAACTCATCTGGAGGATGCATTTATTCCTGTGTCCCATATTGCATTACAGCACAGCGGAGAAGCGCAGCCTGCTACAGATGTTTATGTGAAATGCAGTTAACGCTCTGCCAATTTCGTTTTTATAGGGACACAATCAATTTTTATTCATTTAAAAACCAGAATGCTTTCTTTTATTGTGTGCAGCCTCTCCTGATTATATAGCTAAACAAATTATTTCTCTGTTTGTACTAAATGGTACTATTGGGGAAGAGCAATGGCGTGGTATAAGTGTACCATATATATATATCAGGCAAATAAATAATGGTTCCCTTTTAGGATATGTTCCTTGCAATGGGTTATTTTAAACTTTTTTTTTTTTAGTTTTACTTACGCTAAATACGCATGAATGAAATGTAAATCTTGCATTGGGTAGTCTGTGGGCTCTGTCATCTGAACTTGCGTTTCCATAAAGTTTAATGGTTTATAAGCTATTCTCATGTACATTTTTTCACATCATTTAAGATGCTTAGGTTCTATTGTCAAGATGTTGGAATAGTCAGGTGTTCCCATTGTTTTGCCAGAAGATTCCTACAGCTCTGCATTTTTATGGCACTATGATTTAAAAAATGCTTCGTTGAGCGTCAATACTCTTGACAATATGGAGCAAAAGATTTAGAGGACTAAAGTTAAAATGACCTTGGTGATACGGGAGAAATATATTTCTATATTTAGATACTTGAAAATCCATCATGTCTAAGTTTAGTGGAAACTCTTAACCATGGAGTGGAGAGACAGTTCCTAAACTGGCATTACAGACTACTGCCTCTAGACTCTTGCTGTATTTGAATCCATGCCCTATTGAGGTGGGTTGAATGTTGCTGAGAGAAGGCTCTGAGTCAGGAGATTTTCTTAGGGACTGATAGTAAAAGCAATGACTAGAGATCCTCTCCATAGAATTCAGTAAATCCCCTTTATAGGATAACACTAAATATATTATTTTTAATTATGGTTATATCTAGTAATATATGTTTGAGATTTAAGCAGCATGGAAAATACCATAAATGTGGTTAGGAAAACATAGAAAAGAGTCTAAATAGTCTTCTGGTTAACTTAATACTAGCTTTTTTTCCCTCAGAATTCTTATTTAAGTGTTTGGATCATTTCCATATACATTTTTATCCCTAAGATAAACCTTTATTTTGAGGCTGACTTTTTTTTTTTTTAAAGCAGATTCTTTTTTTTTTTTTTTTAAATCTATTCATTTATTTATTATTTATTTTGGCTGTGTTGGGTCTTCGTTGCTGCGCGCGGGCTTTTCTCTAGTTGCGGCGAGCGGGAGCTACTCTTCGTTGCGGTGCGCAGGCTTCTCATTGCGGTGGCTTCTCTTGTTGCGGAGCACGGGCTCTAGGCGTGTGGGCTTCAGTAGTTGTGGCACATGGGCTTCAGTAGTTGTGGCTCGCAGGCTCTAGAGTGCAGGCTCAGTAGTTGTGGCACACGGGCTTAGTTGCTCCACGGCATGTGGGATCTTCCCGGCCCAGGTCTTGAACCCGTGTCCCCTGCACTGGCAGGTGGATTCTTAACCACTATGCCACCAGGGAAGCCCCTGAGGCTGACTTTTATTAAGCCTACGTTCCCATAGATAATTTTAACAATTAAAAGGAAGAAAATGAATCTATTACCAACTATATGTGAATCAATTTAAATATTCAATTAAAGCATCATAATGCCCCTATATACCACTACATAATTATCTAATAAGGAATAAGCCACATGTACTCTGCCCTCAAGAAGCTCACAATTCATTTGGGTAGCACGGATTAAACACCAAAATGACAAACAATAAAAGCACATTAAAAGTATAGTCTTGCAATACAAGAGATATCATGGGCATGTGATTACGGATCATGCTAGTGGAATCATATAGAGTGAGTTCAGAGAAGAAACTTTGTGGGCTGGAAAAATCTAAGAAGGCTTCCCAGAGCCTTGAATGATAGATAAGAATTAGATAGATGAAAGCATAAATCTGGAGAAACTGACTTTGCTTACTTGAAAGGTGAATTTGCCACATTTTCAGTACTGTGAAGTTTTTTATGATTCTATGAAAGGGAAGCTACATGGGCATGTATTGTGTGTGTACGTTTGTGTACATATATATGCATACTATTGAGTAAAACGTATATGTGTGTGTGTGTGTATATATATATATACAAATTTTTTTTATACTTGAATAGCGCTTGCTTTGGTAAAATTGCTTTAAGAAAGCTTGAATTGCCTCTTTAAATACATTTAGGCTTTTAATTGCACACATACTTTTTCTAGAAATTACACTAAACTCCTCTGTTTTGGTTTATTATTCAGATTTAATAAAACTTTCATCACCATACAGTTTTTTTTCTCTCTATATATGGCTGCTGAGTTAATTCACCTCTAGCTATCCCTAAGAACTCACATCTACCTGTATTTAGTTAGAAGCTGAACAGCTTCACAGTTAGAATGTATAGCATTCATGGTGAGGCATTGTCACCAGATTTCTGAAAGACCTCGTTTCCTTGGCAACCTTCTTCAACTTTCTAAGTAACCTCTAATTTTTCTTTTTGTAAGAAGTCTGTGTAATTCCACTTGTCTTTCACCAAAAGAACCAACGTGAATAGCTTTTCAGGTTGAATTAATGCCATAACTTATCCAATTGTATAAAACTTTTCCTTCTGCAAGAATCCTCTTATCACTGAGGTAATGTGCAAAGAATGTCCTTTGAGAGACAGGTTTACAGAAAACTGAAATGCTTTTTGCTATTACTTACACATATTTTATTATTGTATTTACCAAGGAAATTTTGGAGTGCCTCTTTGTGTGAAATTGTGTGCTAGGTGCTAAAGCATGTCATTTCTCAAAGTATCAACTTGCAACTTAAATAATATCTGAAAAAATTATTACTATCATTGGGAGTGAGTCATAGGAGTGCAAATATTTAAATATACATTTAATGGCTACTCCATCCTTCAGGTGATTTGGCCCCTGAATCTTGGAGTTGTGATCGATTCTGCTTTTCCCTTCACACCCCATATCCAATCCATTAGCAAAATCAGTTGGGTCTACCTACAAAAGTCAAGAATTGACCACTTCTCAGCAACTTCACTGCTATGACTCTGGAAAAAGCCACCACCATTTCCCAGCTGGAGTATTAAAATAGCCTCTTAATTGCCTGTTCCATCTGCTTTAGTCTATCCTCCATAGCCAGAGGTGTCCCACCTAAAATGCAAGTCTCCTCTTGTGACTCCTCTCCTCAGAATCCTCCATGGTTTCTCACATCACTCAGAGGAATAGACAACGGCCTTTAGGCGTTGAATGATCTGGTCCCCAGGTACTCTCCAACATCACTGCCTGCCCTTCACAATCTCTCACTAACTCTACTTCAGCCACACTGGCCTCTCTATTGTTCCCCAGACCCACCAAGCACACTCCCACTCAGGGCCTTTGCATGTGCTGTTCCCATATTCTAGAATGTTCTCTCTCCCTAACATCCCCACAGTTTGTTCCCTGTCCAGTCTCTGGCCTTTGCTCACATGGCACTTCCTTCGTGAAACTTTACTTGCCCTAGTCCCCATTTTAATTGCAACTTTCTCAGTTCCAGTGGGGAACTATTGTTTCTATTGCACTAGAATAATGTACTAGGTATTTCCCTTGTTTCTTTTGTGCCTTTCTCCCTATTTGAAGGTAAGCTCCATGAGAGAGGAAGTTTTCTCTGTTTTTTTTTAAACTATTCAAGTGACATTGGAGTATATTCTTATCCTTATTTAATTCCTCATATTGAAATAGTCTAAGAAGTCTTAGAAGAAACTAAAAAGTCCTGAAATTTTCATATTCTTTTTTTTCCTCCTCAAATCTTTCTCCCTACCTTTTCATATGTACAATATACTATTATTTTCTAGATACCAGAGCTCTGCAAAAATGTGAAGCTCTAAGGAAAAATTTCCAAATATATACCTTCCATGCTTCCAGATGCTACAGTAGTTGGGACTAAAGATGGGCTTCCTCTGTGTAGGGTTCCCGAGTGTGGGCAGTTTGGTATTCGACCACATGGCTGATCAATCCTAGCAATAGTCTGTGTCTCTTTAACTATGACATTAGCTTATATGTTTCCTGGAACAGAGAAGGTAATCACTTTTAGTTTCAAAAGCTTTATGACCAGGCACCAGGCATTATTCTGGAGTAAAGAATAATATAAGTTAACAGAAAACTAAGGCAATTCAAAAATGAAAATTTGAGTAGTACTGTGGTGGTTCTTCCAATGTCTAATTGTCTTCTTTTAGTCTTTGTTCAATCTCTCAGTCTGGTTGGTTCCACTCATCTGAATCCATTTTTCAAAGGCATCTATTATGAGCTGATTTTTGTCCCCCCAGAATTTATATGTTGAAGTCTTAACCACCTAGCACCTCAAAATCTGACTGCGCTGTATTTGGAGATAGACCTTTAGAGAGGTAATGAAGGTACAATGAGCTCATATGTGTGGGCCCTAATCCAATTTAACTGGTGTCCTGATAAGAAGAGGAGATTAAGACACAGACCTGCACACAAAAGAAGGACCATGCAAGGACAGAGCAAGAAGGCAGCCACCTGCAAGCCAAAGAGAGAAGCCTTAGAAGAAGCAAAGTCACCTTGATCTTGAACTTCTAGCTCAAGAACTGTAAGAAAATAAATTTCTGTTTTTTAAGTCATGCAATCTCTGGCATTTTGTCATGGTGGCCCTAGAAAACGAATATAACATCCTATTGATGAATGCTGGATTCGGATATATAATGGCCACAAGCCCTTCTAGGTGAGGCACTCTGAAAGCACACTGCATCCAGCTTTCTTGTTAGGCAGATGTTTGGCAAAGAGCTTTGTTGGGTTCTAAAATACAATAGTTTATGTTTATTATTTTTCTTATATTGTCATCTTTTACATCTTTTACATGTGTAGAGAGCATTTTTCTAGGTCCTTGAGATATAAATAACAAAAAATGAAACAAAAAACAAATATGTTTCTTAACCATGAGAGGCTTATCATCTATTTAGGGAAAACAGAATATATGTAGTTCCTAAAATAAGTATGGAAAAAACTCAAAGAAGGAAGCAACTATGAGAAACTCCAATGATACTTAAGCAAAATCTTAAAAACTTTGCAAGACCAAGACTAGTGGAGTAAGCATAATTCTACTCCATGAAATATAAATAACACACAAGTATGTGGAAGCTGGGATAATCTAGGAAATATGAGTTGAATGGAGGGGACCTATCTTGACAGGTTGCCAAATTTGGACTTCATTAAGTAGTCAGAGAGGAGCCTCTGAAATTTGTGATTAGGTAGCTGATATATCCAAAATAATACCTTTGGAAAAACATGGTAGAAATGTGTGCAATCGTTTTGGGGAGGGGAGTGAGGAGGACACTCCTTGGAATCTATTTCAGTCATACAGACTAATGCTTCCCAAAGTGTTATCCTGAGTTTCCTCAGAAGAAAATTTTCCTCAAAAGAAGGGATTCGTGGTTAAGTCACACAGAGATCTTCCTCGACTTCCAATGGGGTTACATCCTGATAAACCCATGGTAAATTGAAAATATTGTAAGTTGAAAATGCATTTAATACACCTAACTTACAGAGCATCATAGCTGAGCCTAGCCTACCTTAGATGTGCTCAGGACACCTACATTAGCCAGCAGTTGGGCAAAGTCATCCAACACAAAGCCTATCTTATTATAAAGTGTTGATTATCTCATGTAATTTATTGAATATTGTGTGAAAGTGAGAAGCAGAATCGTTGTCTGGGTCCAGAATGGTTGTAAGTGTTATCAGTTGTTTACCCTTGTGGTCCTGTGACTGACCGGGAGCTGCAGCTCACTGCACTGCCCAGCATCACAAGAAAGTATTGTACAGATATCACTAGCCGAAGAAAGGATCAAAATTCAAAGTACAGTTTCTACTGAATGAGTATCACTTTCGCACCATCATGAAGTTGAAAAATTGTGACTCGAACCATCATAAGTTGGGACCATCTGTAGTGTGTTCTTGGGGATGTTCAAAGCTAGTTAGCATATTTTAAAGGCCCAAAGCAGTTCCTCAGTAAAGACACCTGTTTAATTATGTTTAACCCTGTGTTTCCTACACTTTTCTACCCCTGGAACTTTGTTGTTGTTGTAGTTGGCAGAGTAATGCCTCTAAATATCCTATGGAATTAGTCATCCGCAGGAGAGCAACATTAGGAATTACTAGTCTAGGCTTGTGGGCCCAGACTGGAGTGGTGGAAAAGGGAAAGTAAAAGAAAGTATTGGGTTCGAGACATTTCAAAGGCAGAGTGAGTTGACATGATCTCTCTGTGGGTCAAGTGAGAGAGATGCTCACTGAGTGATTATAAAATTTGGAGGAAGAGAGGCAGGGAGGTTATTCCTCCCTTCCCAGCCAGAATGTAAGGCCAAGGGACAAGGATTGTATCTTATTTCGTTTCTCTTTCTCTTTGCACTTAACAGAGGACTGAGAACATGATCCATATACAACAAATAGGTAGTAATAGATTTCTTGTCTAGTATTTGAGTTAATATTAGAGGGAAGACTATTTAGACATTACATGTTAAGCTATCCATATCTATCAAAGCTAGACTAAAATTCCTCTTAATATCCTGTAGGTTTTAGGGTATCTACCTTGACTCTGCAAAGGCTTTATCCACTTAATAAAAGACAAAGTCTCTTGTCCTTTGTTCTTAGGCTCTGCAGGTTTTGTTTCGGCTTCCTGTTCTCTTCCAGCCTTTTGGTTGTTCCTTATCTTCTCCCACTTCACTTTTTGGGCTGGATCTGAAAATGACTTAGGTAGCTTTTGACTCGGCACTCTACAAGGACTCTGTTCTTATCCTTTGGCTTCTCTATTTCTGGCTGCTTCAAGAACCTTTACAGCTCCCGCCCCAGTTGGTTTCAGGGATAACAACCCCTTGGCCAGCATCCCAGATGGGCTGGCTCCAGCCTCTCCTAAGGGAATTAATTATTTACCACGGGTTATTTCTAGGCTTGACTCAACTGGATGTTCTTAGCCCAAATCAGGGTTGATGATGCAGGGCACGATTCCAAACAGTACTGATTCATGACTTCCATCTTATTCATATCTCCCCTATTTCAAGATTTTAATATAGGTTTCCCAGTATTCATTTACCTAATTTATTCCATTGCCCTACTGATTTCTCAGGGTAATTTTTGTACTCAGGTATAGTTAGCAGGTTGCAAATTAAGACTTACAGCCCTGCCATGGACTGGTTGTATGTGACTCTGGGCATTGTATTAACCTCTCTGAACATCACTCTCCTGAAGCTGTAACATGAGGATAAAAATTATCTTATCTTAATGCTATCTCCCTGATGATTATAGGAAAAGAGATAATACCTGTAAAGGATGTAGCAAAGCTGCTGGCACATAAGTTATTCGATAAAGGCTAGTTATTACTGAACCTCTCAGAGAAGATAAAACCTGTGAAATAAGGTTTTTATTATAGGATTAATATATTTTAAGTAAAATATATTTATTTCTTTCAAATTTATACAGTGACTCAGGCCATACCAACAAAACATTGCTTCATGAGTATTTATTATTTTTACTAGCACTAACTTACTTGCATTTTAAAGCCATATATATATATCTCAATCATCCAATTTTCATAACTAATTTCCATAGAGTACTTGATTATATTGATAATGTCAAAATTAAACTACAGGGTGTTTTTTGCCCAAATGATCTAAAAAACTTAATTTGGCAAGTCTTAATAATTGCTAATTTATAGTTCACTTTTTTTTTTTTTTTTTTTGGCCACACCGGGCGGCATGTGGAATCTTAATTCCTGAACCCACGGCCCCTGCAGTGGAAGGGCAGAGTCTTAACCACTGGACTGCCAGGCAAGTCCCATGTAGTTCACCTTTTTAATCAATCGGACTAGTATAGCAGCAGTGGTAAACATATGAGGACCATCCTATCCCTTCTATACAAAATGTCCCATTCACAACATATCTTTGTATCAAATCATCACATTGTATACCTTAAACTTAGACAATATTATATGTCAGTTACATCTCAATAAAGCTGGAAAAAAATTATTTCAAAAGAGCAAATTGGACAAGGAATTAGAAGTGCTATCAGGAAATAGCATGAGTCCCTTTTCCATGAAATAGAATGATGATAGATTCTTGGCTTGTCCCCTCTACCTCTCTATTCGATAAACATTTGTGAGCGCCCAATGTTTATGGAGAGCTTATTATGAGTCAGGCTTTGTTTTTCCATCTATAACATTTTGAACAATTCATCATATTAGATAAGTGATCTTTGACAAAGATCTATTTCATACTGGGATTGATGATTTCTGTGCTGCTTTTTCAACCACAAGATAATTCTACATTTCTCCTATTACCAGGTGCTTACCAATGTAGTATATTATTATAATTTGACCTAAATTATTTAGAATACAACGATTTTTATTATAGAGATGTATTTAGCAACATTTTAAAAGTGTGATTAAAAATATACTTTTTTTTTCAAATCAACCCAGATGTGTACTTCAGTGATGAAACATCTTTAATCCTTTACTAAGATGAAAGTAGTTTGGGTTATATTCACATGCAGTTTATTGGTTAAAATCTGATGCATCTGCCCTATAAGTCTATGAAATATTTTCTGTTTCTTCAAGGAAGTAAGTATCCAAGTTCATTTGTTAATTTCAGTGGGCTAACACCTTCTAGAAAACAAAGGAAATGTTTGAAAAATAATGACTTTGACATTCAGGATAAATTATATATTCAAATGAATTTGGCAGAATAAAGCAGTCTGAGGCATTGCGTTTAAATTATTTTGAACTGATTTCTCCTCCTATAGAAGGTGACCAAATACTTCCATCAAAGGGGCTAATACCAGTAACTCACTTTCAAGCTCAGTTTTCCTGGGCCTCCCTGCAGACAGGAGTTGAAGGCCTCTGGGGTATTCAGGTTCAGTGAAGCCTAGTTGAATAATTGCAGAAAATAAACACCCCTAGGAAGTATGGAAAAGGTGAATGGTAGTAAAATGTTATTAAACTTAGAAATTTCAGCTTTCTCCCTTGTTTCTCCTGGCATATTTCAAAGGAAATGCCACAATGACTCTGAGGTTTTTTAAGTCACATGCTGAACTTGCAATAGTATTAGAAATGAAAGCCATTGTGAAATAGAAAAAGAAAAGAGCAGTTAGGACACTTTAATGAACACTTGAATGCACCTCAAATGAAAAACAGATGTTCTTTGTTAAATTTAACAGCGATTCTTATTCAGATTGAGGTAACTAGCCGAGACAGTGGGGTAGAATTGGCTACAGCAGGATCTTGTTCAAGAAAGTATATTTCTTCTTGTTGTTCTGTACCAAAAATTTCCCCGTTTTTTTCTGCATTTAGTTAAAAGTGAGCATTTGAAAGTTTAAGCCTTGAAAATTGATTTTATTCATGTCTTTTTCATTGCTAATTTTTTTCTATACAAACTTTAATTCATGAGATAGTTTTAGTTTTGTAACTATTGCATAAATCTTATTCTGGCATTTCATTAGTTGTTTTTTTTTTTTTTAATGCATCAATGTCACATAACACAGGGTGCTATTAATGTTTTAGAACAGCAGCTGATGTTATATTAAGTACATTTTATTAATACCCTTTCCCCCTAAAAAATGTTTATCCATACCTCCCCTGTCACCCTCCTCCTCCAAAAAAAATCCCCACTAAACAAGCTTTTCTGGGCAACCCATTTCAGTCCATCAATCAGCGGTATTTTCTCCCATGCGCCAAACTTTTGCTAACCTATCTCATCTGATTCATTCAATGGAAACATGGTCACAAGCCAATACAGACTCACTCACATGACCCTTTCCTGAAAGGATAAATTATATTACTGTTCCAGCTCTAACTCGTTTTGAGATGCACTAGGTTTCCTGGTTTGAGGTTTTAAAAGTTTTTTAGCATATATATTGAACAGCACCTGGCATTCTATTTTAACCATACGTGTGCCAGAGACTACAATGGTAGAAATCAAGAAAAAAATAGAGAACAAAAGAATTGGGTGGGGGGTAGGGGAAGAGGGGGATAAAGCATTGAGTGTATTAACATATTATTAATTTTTAAGTCAGTGACTTCACTATGCATTATCTAAGGTGTAAAACGAGACACAATCTTAGTCCACAACAAGGTGAGAGAAGTGTGTGATTTATTCAGTAACATCCAGTGAGGCAATGATGAAAATACAGACAATTCGGACGGTAATCAGCTGCTCTGAATGGAGGTATCTTCTTACGGGTTCCATGTCTTTTTATTTCTCTGTATATTTTTGTTTGATGCCCAGGAAATTTATCCTCTTTTGTTCTTAATCTTTATCATTTAAAAAGAAAACCCGTAAAACAGAACTACAACCAGGTCATTAAACAGCAGGGAGACTATATAATAAGCTAAGTAAACAACGGAGGAAGGAAAGCATCCCCAAACTGTCATAGTTAAGCAGGGCTTGCCTCCTTGAAATTCCCATCTGAGCAACATCAAGGTCAACTTCAATACTCAATGAGAGATGGGGGGTAAAAAAGGCAATGTTTCAAAAGAACAAAACTCATAGCTCCAAAACCACTTCTAAGTTTAGATCAGTCAAGCTGAAGAAGGGAAAGAAAAGACAGTGCTTCAAAGCAGACCAGCTTAATACTGTTAGAAATCACATGTATCTCGCAAGTTGCAATCGTGATTTATACTATTATACAATCCATTACATGCACATTTTAGGTCAGGGCGTTACATTTCTCATTCTTTCTTCCTGTTTGTTTCTTTTCTCCTTTAGGAAACTTCAGGGTTAAAGGATAAATTCTGTGTTTTAAGTAGGACAAAAATTTCAGTCATATACAAAAAGTCACTTTCTTAAAAACAACTCTTTATTTCAGAAAAAAACCCTAATAATTAAAAGTCCAAGCACTGCCATATTAAAAGAGGTTAGATTTGGGAATCAATCTTTCTAATTCATAAAGCAAAATGATAAGTTATTGATCTTTTACATGATGAACATTTTTACTTGGTTTTGAGTAAACCAGATCTCTATTTTGCAGACCTAGTTGTTTAACCCAGTTAGGGGGATGTTGGAGAAGTCAGAAAGCAAGGGGGATTATACCTCACCTGTCCCGAGTTGGTGGTTACCTGCATACCTCATCCTCCCCAGTCCCCTGACTCTTTCTCTCATCTGAACTTCAGTGATATTTCCCTTGGCCAGATTCTTTGGCAAATGCTAGATCTTGTACATCAGATACATCTTGAACATCTACTATCCTGCCATCCAGACGTGGTTCCCATCCTCACTTAGCTCTTACAATTTGAGGATGCTTCACATGTAAGTGATAATTCTACTTTTCTTGTTAATATCTCTATGTGAGAATGAACAGATTGCCATTTAAAGTTCTCTTAGAAGTTACAAAATCACATTATTAAGAGCTATGATTTGTATCCTATAATAAGGAAATTACCTGCAGCAATTTAAGCCATGCCAAAGTTGATAAACTTATAAATGCATACTCATTATTATTCAACATTATTATAAAATATCCACCAGAATGGGTGATGTCATATTTCCTTCCGTAGTCTCACTCCCCTAGTCCAAACATCCCAGTAAAAGAAATATGAAGTTGTATTGTATCAAATTCAGCCTCATGAGGTCTCTATGGTTTTAATCAGGATCTTTTCACCTTTTCTGCCACACCTCCCTTGAGACCTTTGGACATCCAGCCTAGAGCTGAGTTTGTCTCAGAACTTGCCTTTTTGGATTCTTTGCCCATCGTTGGCCATGCCTCATAGCAGTGCTGGCCTGTCCATCAATTCCCAGGAATATTATCCTTCTTTCCAACTATTCCAACAAGCATGCTTGTTTAGGTTAGAATACTAAGACATGGTCCCGATGATACCAATGGAACAAGTATATTCACCTACACACACACACACACACACACACACACACACACACACACACACAGTAAAGATTTAATGGAAAGTTCACTTTTTAAAGAAGATATGATCCAAGAATATCCAAATCTGGAAAGAAGTTAGGTAATTATAGATATTAAGGTGCTTAGATGAGGGGCATTTCCCACTAATCAGTTGTACACAGAAGGCTTTTCCCACTGCGTGTGTGTTGTGGGAGAGATGTTTAATCACATTTCAGAATATGTAAGAATTAAACACAATGTAAAAATTTCATAGGCTTATTGAAAAATAAGGATGACTTTTTTTTAGATTGGTAAATTCATTAGCATTATCTTATTTTTACAAATGATATTTTACTGTTTCAAAAGTGTCTTGTTTGCTTTCTCAACCTCTCTCAATTCAAGAATTTGTTAAAGTGTACATTTTTTCTAGAAACAATGAAGAAAATGACTCAGGAAGCTCTTTTTTCCTCTCTGAAGTTCTATGGGGAATTTTCTTTAAGAGTTTTGGTGATGGGTCCTACCTAGAGGCCTGATCAGGGCTTCCAGTCTAGGGCCTGGGAAGGCAAGTGTAACCTGGCAGGCCATCGGAAACCATCCATCAGGCCAGGGTGAGGACAGACACCTGGAATGTCACAAAACACTTCTCACCTTATACAAATTAAAGTGAAACCCTTAGCAGGCAGAAAGTTCAAGGGGAACTAGAATCGATCACATAGAGCAAGAAAAAAATGTACAGACTGCAAACACACTTCTCTAGCTGTGCAGATAAGATGACATTCACCAGTTCTGCCATCTTACTGTGATCAACATTCCCAGTCAGAATAGTTATGTTGTCTAATAAATTTTTATTTGAATGAGCTTCCCATTTTATTTTATTTTTTTAAACATCTTTATTGGAGTATAATTGCTTTACAATGGTGTGTTAGTTTCTGCTGTATAACAAAGTGAATCAGCTATACATATACATATATCCTTATATCTCCTCCCTCTTGCGTCTCCCTCCCACCCTCCCTATCCCACCCCTCTAGGTGGTCGCAAAGCCCCAAGCTGATCTCCCTGTGCTATGCAGCGGCTTCCCACTAGCTATCTATTTTACATTTGGTAGTGTATATATGTCCATGCCACTCTCTCACTTCGTCCCAGTTTACGCTTCCCCCTCCCCGTGTGCTCAAATCCATTCTCTACGTCTGTGTCTTTATTCCTGTCCTTCCCCTAGGTTCATCAGAACCATTTTTTTTAAGATTCCATATATATGTGTTAGCATACGGTATTTGTTTTTCTCTTTCTGACTTATTTCACTCTGTATGACAGACTCTAGGTCCATCCACCTCACTACAATTTCGTTTCTTTTTATGGCTGAGTAATATTCCATTGTATATATATGCCACATCTTCTTTATCCATTCATCTGTTGGGTGAGCCTTGGATTTGGGGAAACTTACGTCTTCATATAAATATCCCATGCATGGTGTCTGTTCATGGATGTAAAAATCCCAGATTCTTCTTAGGCAAAGCATTTTAGGACATTTTAAGTGCAATCAGGGTGTTGGTTCTAAAATTTTCATTTTAGAACCAACAACCATGCTTATTTTCTTATATATTTTATAAATCAACATTACTATCTGAATCACTGAATTTTGACTTGTGAGGACCTAAGTATATTGTAGGACTGAATATATTAATTAAAGATCATGGATCTGACTATAACTGTTGTAGAAAATCTGATTGCGTATGTGTTTCTCAAGATGTATATTTCTTTGGTAACATTCTATTATTGAAAAATCTTTGGTCCTGGAATTGGTGGCACTCAGGAAGTAGTGGGTATCTTTTAGGTCCTCCCATCAAACTTTTTGTTTTATATTTGAAAGTAGCAAGAAGATTGCAACTTCCATAAAGAATAGACGATTTTTCTAAACATATAAGGCTGTTTCTTAACATCAACCTAAGCTAAGAACAACAACAACAAAAAATAGAAGCATTAGCAAAAGATAAGGGAGGAAAATAAAAATAGTTCACCTAGCTAGAAAGTGATCCTAACCTGCCACCCAAGACCTGTATCTACTCAGTTCTTTTCAAGTTTTGCTTATATAGTTTCTGGAAAAACTTGTATGCAGTAGAGTTATTTGGGGATGTGTGCCTTCAAATCAAGAGTTTTTTTATATTTTGCTGTTAACTATTTTATTTTTTAAAAAAGTTGATATACAGGGGAAAATATCAAAATGATTTCATTAGACATTTTCAAATAGAAGTATTGTATACACGAATTATATTAAATGAAGTCACCAAAGGAGACATTTGTTCCATTCCTTACCTTGTCTGTCACATATCACTAATCCTTTATGCAGAGATACAGTCTGCAACGTGAAGAAAATGGGGGTTACTAAACAAGAAAGTCAAGGGAATTGTATACATTTGTTGAAAATTACTACTATTATTTGGATATCCTAAAGAAATAAAATCATTTATGGATTTCTTTCACAAATTTGAAGAATAAAACAAATAATATCCCATTAGAATGGGATGGATCTGAGAACATAAAGATAAAAACATTCCAAGAACGATCATGAAAGTCACATTCTAATTAAGGTCATTGAAATGAGCATGAATCCTATTTATACTGTTGTTGTCAAGGGAAATTATTTCAGATGTTTAAAACAGTATGCTATTGTCACTATTTAAATCCAGTCTTTTTTTTTTTTAATGGAGAAAGATTGAGATTTATTTCAGATAATATGTTCAATATTATTATAAAATAACAGAGATTGGTTGGGATTTTTTAGATAAAAATTTTAATATTATTCCTCAATAGTCTAGATCAGAGTTTCTCCACCTCAGCAATATTGACATTTTTGGTCTGTATTGTTTGTCATAGAGGCTATTCCTGTATGTTGTATGATATTTATTTATTTATTTATTTTTAAATTTTATTGGAGTATAGTTGATTTACAATGTTGTGTTATTTTCAGGTGTACAGCAAAATGACTCAGTAATGCATATACATATATTCATTCTTTTTCAGATTCTTTTCTCATATTGGTTATCACAGAATATTGAGTAGAGTTCCCTGTGCTATTAAATCCAGTCTTTAAGAATATTTTTTTTCAGCCTGGTTTTGTCCTGTAAGAAATTGAAACTTTGAACTGGTAGCAAAGATACACGCCTTTCCCCAACCACAACAGTATGAAAACATAATGCCTTTCTGAACAATAGTATTTTATGGCATCTTATAATGAAGGGAAAAATACATTCTTTAAATTAAAAAAAAAAAACAGGATTTAGATCCTGATTTTTGCCATTTATTTTTGTGATTTGATTTTGGATGAGTTTCTGCAGGTCTCTGAGTTTAGAATCTTCAAGTATAAAATGAGACTAATCAGACATGTCTCACAGTACTGTTTCTAGTAAAGGTAGGTGTCTGTGTACAAGTTCCTTTCCCTGAGAATGCGCTGACAACCACAGTCAAAGACAGAACTCTATGAACAGATTAGGAGTGTGTCTGCCTAAGGCATTGTACTTTCTATGCTTGAGAAGCAACAGAAGCAAATATTCCCATTTCCATTACCAAAGACCAGTAATCAACAGAAGAGTTTTTGGAGAGACAGCGGCCCTAGAAAATAAAACCCTTAGTGTCCCCAGAGGAAGAATGGATTAGAAAAGTTGTACTAAATACCTTCTGTCCTTCCCTAGAAAAACTCACCAGATTATCACTGACTTCTTTGTAAAACAGAACAAAATAAAACTGGGAGGTTTCCTTATCAAAAGCAAAGTAACCACTTTTTTTTCAGAGTCATTCAAAGCAAAGGATATTTACATCGTAAGAAACTGACAAATACAGAATTCTTATCTTTACATTAAGTGAAACCAGACATTCATATCAAAAAATATCTGAAAGGAGGTATCTGACCATTATAGAACAATCTCCTTTAAAAATTGATAGTTATGGGTAATCACTTCTCTCAACACTATGCAACATACCTAGAATATTGATGCCCCTGCTTTTGAAATCTTAGGGTCAGCCCTGTCCCCCTTCACCCTTTGCACGCCCATATTCACGTGGACAACACAAGCCTTTGTTCGTTTTGCAGGTGCAGTGGCAGCAGCTGTTAAGAGCACATTAGTTCAGTGTTTCAGCTACCTTTTTGACATCCCATATGTCTTAATTGAAGGTTAGCAAGCAGGGAGGAAGTTTGGAGGAGGCCAAGTGAAGAGCTGGTTAAAGCCAATTCACTGTATTTGTGTAACCCACGGTTGACCGCTGCCACCATCAAACAGTTGTTCACAGTTGTTCACAGTTGTTCACCGCTGCATCGTTTATTTCCTCAACCTTTTAGGACTTCTCCATCCACAAATTGCCCCTCCCCACCACACACACACTTGAGCTTGTAGTGATGGATATAAATTTTGAGATACGCTGACTATTATGTCACCATCATTAAAAAATCCTTTTGGCCAATTGGCATAGTAAAAAAAAATAACTCCTAACCTGGCACTCCAAAAATCTAGAGGTTCAGTTTTGTTCTGCTAATAAACAGTTGGATGACCTTGAGCAAGTCACCTTTCTTGGCCTTGAAGTACTGGAACTAGGAGATGTCACAAGTCCTTTCAGCTATAATTCTGTACTAAATTCCTACCCAGGAGAAAGATGCATCAAAGTTTCAATGGGATTCATGGCAACAGCACCAACATTAAGGGGATTGATTGATCACTCTTGGAGATTGAAGTAGCGACCACTGCTCATCCATCTCCTTATCCCTGATGAAAACAAGGAGTTTCCCTGTAAACAAGGTGCCTCTTTTCCAAGACTTGGAGAGCCCCATGACTCAGGTTTCAGGGGATGAGCCATTTGCCCCAGATATAGACGCTGTGCTCTAAAGCCAATGGGTTAGTTCTGTGCTGGGTTTTTGTGGGGTTTTTTCTGGCGAAAGATTTTTTTTATATATATATTTTTTATTGACGTATAGTTGATTTACAATGTTGTGTTAGTGTCAGGTGTACAGCAAAGTGATATATATATATCTTTTCCCATATAGGTTACTATGAAATATTGAGTATAGTTCCCTGTGCTATACAGTAGGTCCTTGTTATCTATTTTATATATAGCAATGTGTATATGTTACTCCCAAATTCCTAATTTATTCTGTGCTGTTTTAAGTGTAAATTTGGACATGGTCACCACATGAAATTATGTTTAACTTAAAATCAAGAGTGTGCTTGGTCTCTACAATGTTATTCGCCATGTTATTGGAAGGGGGAAAAAAAAAACCCTGCCTAGATCACCTGGCTCAAATTTTGTGGTGTTTGCACCTTTACCTCTCACAAAATGATGCTTTTAAAAATAATATCTGATAGAAGAATGACGCCTTTCACCATTCATATTAACTCATAACTGATCACCTGTAACTGAGATAACTACTTAGACTACAATTTTACTACTCTAGTCTGGCTAAGTGCTTCGGGAGACTTGAAGCACAAAACTCTGCTCACTCAAAAAGCTTGTTAATGGGTCCCTCATGACTCAGCTATCAATTTTTTAGTATCAGATATACATGCTGTATCCATTATTACTTTCACTTAGAGCCAGATCTGACCTGATTGTACAGCAGCTTATGAGATTTTATTTTTCATTTTAGTAATAGATCAAAAGGAGAAATAACGGTGCATGGAAAATGTGTATCTTAATCAAAACTTCCAGTATAATATTATGAATGTAGCTACTTTGTCCTTTAAAAGAATTGTTCATTTTTGCATGTTTTCTACCTTTAACATATCTTAGGTTGTTTAAATGTGCTTTGTAAGCAATGATAAAATGACAAGTTATCATTGATCTGTCCTTTCTTCCATCTCAGAGGGATTCATTAAATAATGCATGCACCCATGTGAATTACTTTCTTCACTATAGCATCCCCAGACCATTAGCCAAATATAGCAACATTAACATCTTTCAACCCTTAGAAACCCTTTGGCTTTCATTTAATTAAATTATCTCATTATGAAAACTCTTATAATGAGATTAAATTTAATTATTTATTAGACACTTATTTGCACTAGGGAACCTATCAATTATGCATGGTTGAGCTAAACATTTTTCAATCCATCACCTTTTCTTTTCAAGGAAGGTGCAATTTATTAAGTACATTTAGGATACTATACCTAGCAGACCTTAATGTGAATAAGTATCTAGCCCTCTTAAAAACTGCTATAATAAGGTTTAAAATTACTATGTGTGAAAAATAGATAAGAGAATTGCTGCCAGATATTCTAGTGTTCTAGACTTCCAGTTTTTGTAAGTGCTCCTAATATAGTTTGTAGCCCATCTTAGAGAACTTTTCTATTATTATGCACCTACCAAACATATCAAATATAGCTGAAATTTTATATATAGGAATAATTATGGAGCTAGTAAAGTATGCATTTAAATCATGAAGTTTTGTGCCCATCCTATATTAAATATGTTAATATTAGTAGTATTTTAAATGCTGATTTAAAAATTTTTTAAAGTTTCAGGATATACAAAAATAGCATAGTATGGTGAACCACCCAGGTAACCATCTTCCAATTTCAACAGTTTTTTTAAAATTTATTTATTTATGGCTGTGTTGAGTCTTCGTTTCTGTGCGAGGGCTTTCTCTAGTTGCGGCAAGCGGGGGCCACTCTTCATCGCGGTGCGCGGGCCTCTCACTGTCGCGGCCTCTCTTGTTGCGGAGCACAGGCTCCAGACGCGCAGGCTCAGTAGTCGTGGCTCACGGGCTTAGTTGCTCCGCGAAATGTGGGATCCTCCCAGACCAGGGCTCGAACCCGTGTGCCCTGCATTGGCAGGCAGATTCTCAACCGCTGCGCCACCAGGGAAGCCCAACAGTTTTTAACTCAGAGCCAATCTGGTTACAACTGTCACCCTCCACCTGCTGTCCACCCAACTGAAGCAAATCTGAGACAAGTCATTTTGACAATCTTTATGAAAAGAAAATTGAGTGTCTCAAAGACAAAATGTTTTTTTACAATGGAGTGAGTTTTTAGTGAATGTTATGATGATAAATGTCAATTCATGGCATGGGTTCTCCTATCAGTTCCCATCAATATGTAATTAACTATTCTTCTGGTTTGATTTGCACTGTCTTAAGATGGTAGGAAGCATATTATTTAAAAATTATAATATATATCATATTGATTACATATAATGTACATATATATATATATACACACACACATATGTATTTAATAATGTGATGGACTATATTATTGCAATAGCTCCCTAATTGGCCTCCCTGCTTCTGCCCTTGCCACTCTAAAGTTTGTTTTCCGCACAGCAGCCATGGTGATTCTTTTAAAAGGAGACATTATGTCATGACTCTGCTCAAAACCCTCCAATGGTTCTTTTTTAAAATTTATTTTATTGAAGTATAGTTGATTTACCATGTTGTGTTCATTTCTGTTGTACAGCAAAGTGATTCAATTATACCTATATATATTCTTTTTCATATTATTTTCCATTAAGGTTTATCCCAGGATATTGAGTATAGTTCCCTGTGATATACAGTAGGACCTTGTTGTTTATTCATTCTGTATATAATAGTTTACCTTTGCTAATCCCAAACTCCCAATCCATCCCTCCTCCACTCCCCTGCCCCTTGGCAACCACAAGTCTGTTCTCTATGTCTGTGAGTCTGTTTCTGTTTTGTAGATAAGTTCATTCGTGTCATATTTTAGATTCCACATATATGTGATATCATATGGTATTTGTCTTTGTCTGTCTGACTTACTTCACTTAGTATGATGATCTCTAAGTCCATCCATGTTGCTGCAAATGGCATTATTTCATTCTTTTTTATGGCTGAGTAATACTCCATTGTATATATGTACCACATCGTCTTTATCCATTCATCTGTCGATGGACATTTAGGTTGTTTCCATGTCTTGGCTATTGTAAATAGTACTGCTATGAACATAGGGGTGTGTGTATATTTTCAAATTAAAGTTTTGCCCAATGGTTCTTTATTTCACTCTGGGTAAAATAAAAGCTTCCCAGCATGCCTACAAAACTCCACATAATCCAATTCCCTAACTAGTTGTCTGGTCTCATTTCTCACCTCTTTCCCCTTTGCTTATTTTGCTCCAGCAGCAATAACCTTGGAGATGCTCAGTTACCTGGAGCATATTCAGACCTCAAGGCCTTCCCATTGCTCTTTCCCAGCCATCTCCATAGCCTACTTCCCTACTTGCTTTAGCTCTCTGCCCATGTTATCTTATCAAAGAGGTCTTCCCTGACCACCATGTATAAAATGGCATGTCTCTCCCCACCTTATGGTTCTTTATCCTCATCCTTGCTTTGTTTTTCTTCATAGCACCCATCACCATCTGACATATTTGTTTATTTCTGCCTCTCTTACCAGAAGATGAATTTCATGGGAGGAGGCCTTTTGCCTTTGTATTTCTTTCTTCTATATCTCCTATGCCTAGAACAATGCCTGGGATATAATAGGGTATAATGACTATTTGCCAAATAAATGAAAGAAAAGAATTTGTTCAATTTTCTGAAATAATGTATATGTTTGAATACCCATAATGATGTAGTAGTCCTTTTAGATAGCTGGGGGTGGGGGAGGATGAGATGGAGAGGTAAATTAGGACCCATGTGTGTAACCAGCATTAGAAGTCAAATTTAAGGCTTTTAGGTGTTATCCTGCAGGTGCTTAATGGGGTCAAGGCCAAAAAGTAAGTTCAGGTATGATGGGAATAGGGGTGAGGTGGGGAAACTGAAGAGCTCATGACCCATCAAGAGAGAGTAGCAGAAACAATTTATATGAGACTCTGAGCTCAGGGTTGATTCAACTTCTAATTTTTTAAAAGAGAATCTGAAAAAGTGAAATTTTACATGAAATTCCCCAATTTTAAAAGCGCTGTGTGAACTAAGGTAATCATATTCAGTGGTGACATTCTGCAACTTCAACACTAAGTATTGGGGATCAAAATAGCTTTTTAGATGGGAAATAGAAAGTCCTTAGGGAAGTGGCTCAGGTATCATTGTGAGGAGTGGACTCACCTGGGGAGAGCCAAGAGGCAGAGAATCAGGCTAAAGGCTACCATTGTGGATGAGGCAAGAATGATGCAGGTATGCATGAAGGTAGTATCAGAAGAGGTAGAAGTGACAAGATTTTATGAGTAATTGGATGAGGTAAAGGGAGGCATTCAGGATTACTTTCAGTTTTCTAGCTTAGGAGAGCAGCCGTGTTTGGCTTAAAGGCTTATTGAGCTCTGGGAATGATGATGGTGATTGGAAGAGAATGTGATTTGAGTTATCTCCAGATATCAAGATAGACATATCTTTTAGGCAGTCAAAACGAGGGGCCAAGGGACATAGGAGGTAGAGTGAAGCAGGGTTTCTCAATCTAGGCATATTAACCTTTGAGATGGATAAGTCTTTGTTGTAGAGGACTGTCTGGTACCTTGTAGAATGATTAGCAGCATCCCTGGTGTCTTCCCTCTAGAAGCCAATAGTACTTCCCAGTTGTGACAACCAGAAATGTGTCCAGACATTGACAAATTGCCCTGAGGGGAAAAATTGTCCCTGGTTGAGAACCATTGAACTAAAGATATAAAATTATGTCTGTCTGATGTTTTTTTGAATTTTTATGTGAGTGTGAATAACTGGGAATATTTTCAAATACAGATACTGATTCAGTAGGTCTGGAGGAGGCCTGAGATCCTGCATTTCTAACAAGATCTTAGATGATGCTGAGGCTGCCGGTCCAAGGACCACGCTTTGAGTGCAAGGTTTTTTGTTTTTGTTTTTTACTGGAGTATAATTGCTTTACAATGTTGTGTTAGTTTCTGCTGTACAGTGAAGTGAATCAGCTATATGTATACACATATCCCCTCCCACTTGGACCTCCCTCTTGCACCCCATCCCACCCATCTAGGTCATCACAGAGCACCTAGCTGAGCTGACATCTTCAGAATGGATGAGGACTGCTCTGGAAGGCTGTAGAGAGCAGTGGTTTTAACTTTGCCAATGTGGGCGTTAAGGGAGTTATGAATTAGGCTTCCTAAATGATGGTTTTCTTTCATTTTCTTCCTTTTCTTTTAAAAATTGCTGTTTTTCTTTTACATCTCAAATATTTTTATTAGAGGAGCATTGTACTCTTTTACTCTGCATCAGAGTCCTAGCAGAAGACAGAATTCCACTCAGATAATGCAAATGAAGTGCATTTAATAAAGGAGCTGTTTACACAGATGTAGGCAAGGTTAAGGAAACCAATAAGGCATAGTGAGGCACCAAGAGACTGGTGCTGCCAAAGAGCGCTGGCACCATGGAGGAGGGGAGGTTGAGGAAGAGCTGTGGTCCTGGAGGGATGCAGCCCCTGGGAGAACCACGGCGCTAAGCAGGAGGGAGAAGGGAAGAAATACCCCTCCCTCTCTCTCTCTTCTAGCCCTCTGACCATCCTCCTGGTGCTTCCTAGTGGCCAAGTCCTATTGAAGCCCATCGGATGGGAGCTTGGGTGATATAGTCTATAGAGATCAGCCTGCTGAGGCGAGAGAGGGTGGAGAAGAGCAGAGAATGGGTCTGGAGTGAGGAAGAGACATACAAAGAATAACTAATATACACTCCACATAGATATGAAATATGTATACTCAAGCAATGTGTGTTTGTCATTATCCCCATATTTTGATATCAAGTATATTCTCCAATATATAGGGGTTAATAATAGATCCTGCTATTATGATCATAGAAATTTGTCTTGTTTGTAATGACTCTGGCTTTAATAGGAAAATGTTACCAAAAGTGGAACGGAGCTCAGCTGTCTTTGGTTCTACTTTTGTTGCTGAACATACAGCAAGGATCCCCAGTGCTTCTTTGTCCTATTGATGGAAGCATGAAGCCAGTGAAACTAAAGAAGCAGAGTGTGTGTGTGTGTGTGTGTGTGTGTGTGTGTGTGTGTGTACCAGGCAAAGCAGAATTCTTTGGTGAGAGGAAGGCTCAATTAAAAAATGTTGGGATGACTCCCTAACTATGATTTGTCCCCCAGAGATGCTTGAAACACCGTGTAGTGTAGTTAAGAGGGTAGACTCTGAAGTCAGGCAGCCGTGTGTGTTTGAATCCAGGCTTCCCACTCTCTAGTTATGGGAGTGTAGGCTGACCATTAACATCATTTGGTATTGATTTTCTCATCTACAAATGGGAATCTGTAAAATGGGAGTTATAGTAGTACTTGTGTCATTGGGTTATTGTGAGAATTAATTAAGATAATACAAGTAAAACACTTAGAGCTATATGTGGCATGTGGAAGGTCCTCAATAATTTGTAGCTTTATTGTTGTTATAAGGTTGATTGCCTTGTTTCCAAATAAAAGGAGTCAAAATTAGTGAGAACTTGAAGTGCTCTGGAAGTGGTGAAAGAAGCAGAGGAAGGAAACTGAAGAGGTTTCTTCATCAAAGAATGTCACCTACTAATGAATCACTGGTGTTTCTCTGATTCCCTTCAGCTTGCAACTGGATAAAACATCTGATGCCTCTCAGAGCACCCAGTTTCACTGGTTTTCTTCTGTTATATGTATACTGATGCCATCAGAAAAGAGCTTCTATTTTATAAGTTTTTGGTCAGAAAAAAATATTGATCTTCTGTGAATCAATGGAGTGTCTGCAATGCTACAGAACTTGTCAGATTTTGTTGTTTTATTGAAGGGTTTTCCAAATAATCATCTTACATGAGAGTCATGAATTCAATTAGAGCTATAGATAAAATCGCTATCTTTTCCAGAAGTTTAGTTCCGAAATAGGAAAACAATATAAGAGTGTTCTCTGCTTCTTCAGAACACCGGAATACCTGATGTTCACAGGTATTCCAGAGGTCAAGGCTTTAAAGCCCTTAACCATCCAATGGACATTTCATTTCCTCTGAGTTAATAGGGAAGCCACTCTTAGAATATTTGTCCAGAGTTCCAACCCAGCTTGACATACTTTGTATAAAATTTTGACATATATGATTGAGGTAAATATTTTCTTTCAAGAATCTAAAGGAAAACTAGGAGAAAACTAGGAGAGGGAATTTCAGGTGGGTTTTCATGTGAAATTTTAGTTGGAAAAGTGTGTCTTTGGGCAGACAAGAGTGATAACGCTCTAGCCATTTCTCTGCAGCCAAAATTAGAATGACTGCAAACCTTGTAAAAGATGGAGTATAAATTGGACACAGAAATGATGGGATAAGAATTCAGTTCAAGGAGTCTTAGAGAATTCTGGTGTTTCTTGATAGAAGCCTCCTGTAGTGGACACTGTCGTGTGCTACCCAGACCCCCCTTTAGGAATGAAGACGTATTCCCTAGCCGCTGGGATTGCCACCAGCAGGGCTGAGGGAAGATGCTCATCAGCTGTCAGCTCTCTTTCAGAGCTGCCTTGACTGAAAAGCACAGCCTTGCCAATGGCACACCTTTCCTTGGGCAGCGTGCATCCAAGGACTGTTTAATATGGGAGTACAATGGCCCTGCTTCTAGCCCCAACTCAGGTTACCTCTGAAGGGCCTTCCCCTGGTGTGGCCAAGGCCTTCCTGGAGGCTGCCTTGCAGTCAATCTCTTTCTCTGCCCACCCTGCTTTTCTCCCTACCCTTCCACAGCGTTGATCCCAGCAGCACACCCTCACAAATTGACCAAGTGCTAATCATCTTAGATTCTACTTTCTAGGAAATCCAACTTGTAACACTTACCTTCAGCCTACAGAGTGACAAAGCAAAATAATTCCTTTCTTGCTGCATACCTTTAGGAGTAAGAATTTTAGCAGTAGTTATTAACTAAATGGAAATTCAAAATTGATTGACTATCTAAAGATGGCACAAATGTACCGAATCATGAGCCATACAACAATGGCAGCATTGCTGTCAAGTTTAGCAACACTGAAATGTACTTTTGAACACAATTAGGTTACTTTTTCTTTTGCATATACCGTATACGTTTTTCCTGTCTCATCATCAAAAATGGCTAGCTTTTGATTTGTGACATGAAGCTTGTTTTATAGTCTGCATATTTGAAGTAAATTTCCAATGCAATAAAATAAATGGCATGCCAAATTTTGTGCATAGGTGTTTATGAGCATTTTATCCTGGGGAAGTGGTTCGTGCCTTTCATTGGATTCCCAAAGGAGTTCATGCCCCCAGAAAGGTTAAGAACAATTGGTATAAGTGAAATGAGAAGCTGAGCATGTGGAAGGCACTCAAACAGTTGCTGAATATCCAGGGGTACTGGGAGTTGATCATGCAGGAGTTTGAGCAGTTCCTGTTGGAGAGGTGGGCTGCTGGCCCAGGGTGGCACCTGCAGCGGTCATCACCTCCACCATACAGGTGCTGGAGACTCCTTAGAAGGGCGTTCCAGAACACACTTGTATTGACATTGTAAAGATAATCGTTTTGACTTTTTCCTCCTTTTTGATTCTGCTCTACTTCTGAACCTCCAAACAACTACCTTTACAAGTTTTTTCCATTTTGCTCCTTCACTCATTTTGTAGAATTGAACCTTGGCCCTTTTACCCATGACGCTGGCTTTGGATGACGATTCTGTTTTCTCAGCCTGACTCTGCTACTTCACATGAGTCTATCTCAGACCCTCTAATTCAGTCCTGGAGTCCCCTTCCCTAGCACGGTCCCCAAAAGATATTCCTAGCAGACTTTGTGATCAGGACAGCAGAAATAGAGGAGAATGCAGAGAGAGGGGACCTTGAAATCAAGATGGGGGTAGGTAACAGAGTCAGGAAAACAGGGACCACGATAATGACTTGAAAAGATCCCCATGAAGTTGGCCAATTTGGTCATTAGTGACCATACCTGAAGCAGTTTTAAACAGGATGCTGGGGATGGAAAGCCATGCTTCTTTTTAACGTTTTATTATGGAATATTTCAAGTATAACATGATAAGCCCCCATGTATCCATTACTCAGATTTAATATGATCAACTCATGGCCTTTTTTCATATATATACCTCCATCCACCACCCCCTGTACTATTTTGAAACAAATTTCAGCCATCATATTATTTCATCCCTAAATATTTCAGCATGTACCATTAAATGATAAGATCAGTTAAAAATGTATAATTATCGTACTGTCAATACACCTAAAATCAATGAATAATAATTTATTTATATCATCAAAAATCCAATTAATGCTAACATGTAATTGCCATTTTCCACAATTTGCATGACTGTCATAAATTGCTTTCTAAAAGTTTGTTTGAATCAAAAAACATCCATGAATTGAGTTTTTTTTGCTATTATTAAAATCTATGTTTACTTCCCCTCCCTCCATTTATGTCTTGTTAAAAGAAATTCGTCATTTGTTCTGTAGAGTTTGTCATAGTCTGGATGTTGCTGGTTCCATCCCTATGCTGTATTTTATTTTATTTTAATTAATTATTTATTTTTTTAACATCTTTATTGGAATATAATTGCTTTACAATTTTTTAATTGATATTTTTTAACTGAAATATAGTTGTACAATATTATGTTAGTTTCAGGTTTACAGCATAATGATTTGACATTTGCATACCTTATGAAATTATGACCACAATGAGTCTAGTAACCACACATAGTTATTATAATATTATTGGCTACATTCCTTATGCTATATAAATAAATCCCCATGATTTATTTATTTTATAACTGAAAGTTTGTACCTCTGAATCCCCTTCATCTATTTTGCCCTCCCCCAACCCCTCCCTCTGGCAACTACCCATTTGTTCTCTTTATCTATGAGCCTGTTTTTATTTTGTTTTGTTTGTTTCTTTTTTTTTTTTTTTTTAGATTTCACATATAAGTGAGATCACAGAGTATTTATCTTTCTCTGTCTGAGTTATTTCACTTAGCACAGTACTCTGTAGATCCAACCATGTTGTTGCAAATGTCAAGATTTAATTTTTTATGGCTGAATAATATTCCAATGTATGTATAAATACCACATCATTTTTTTATCTATCCATCTGTTGATGGACACTTAGGTTGCTTCCATATTTTGGCTGTTGTAAATAATACTGCAATGTACATAGAGGTGCATTTATTTATCTTTTCAAATTGGTGTTTTTGTTTTCTTTGGGATAATACCCAGAAGTGGAATTGTTTGATCATATGGTAGTTCTATTTTTAATTTTTTGAGAAATCTTCAAACTGTTTTCCATAGTGGCTGTACCAATTTACATTCCCACCAACAGTGCATGAGGGTTCCCTTTTCTCCACATAATCGCTAATACTTGTTGTTTGTTGTCTTTTTGATAATAGCCATTCTGACAGGTGTGAGTTGGTATCTCATTTTGATTTTGATTTGTATTTCACAGTTGATTAGTGATGTTCAGCCTCTTTTCATGGGTCTGTTGGCCATCTGTATGTCTTCTTTGGAAAAAAAATGTCTATTCAGGTCCTCTGCACATTTTTTTAATTGTGTTGTTTGTTTTTTGATGTTGAGTTTATGAGTACTTTGTATATTTTGGATATTAACTCCTTACAGGATATACCATTTGCAAATGTCTTCTCCCATTCAGTATGCTGCCTTTTTGTTTTGTTGATAGTTTCCTTCAGTGTGCAAAAGCTTTTTCTTTTGATGTAGTCCCATTTGTTTATTTTGCTTTTGTTGCCCTTGCCTGAGAAGACAGATCCTCCAAAATATTGCTAAGACCGATGTCAAAGAGGATACTGCCTATGTTTTCTTTTTCTTTTTCATTATCTATTAGTTTCTTTTCCTTTTTTTTTTAAAAAATAGATCTTTATTGGAGTATGATTGCTTCACAGTACCATGTTAGTTTCTGTTGCACAACGCAGTGAATCAGCCATATGCATACACATGTCCCCATATACCCTCCCTCTTGAGCCTCCCTCCTATCCTCCCTATCCCACCCCTCTAGGTCTTCACAAAGCACTGAGCTGATCTCCCTGTGCTATGCTGCTGCTTCCCACCAGCCAACTATTTTACATTCGGTAGTGTATATATGTTGATGCTACTCTCACTTCACCCCAGCTTTGCCCTCCCACCCCACATCATCAAGTCCATTCTCTACGTCTACCTCTTTATTCCTGCCCTGCAACTAGGTTCATCAGCACTTTTTTTTTTTTTTTTTTTAGATTCCATATATATGCATTAGCATACAGTATTTGTTTTTCTCTTTCTGACTTACTTCACTCTGTATGACAGACTCTAGGTCCATCCACCTCACTACAAATAACTCAATTTCGTTTCTTTTTATGGATGAGTAATATTCCATTGTATATATGTGCCACATCTTCTTTATCCATTCATCTGTCGATGGACATTTAGGTTGGTTCCGTGTCCTGGCTATTGTAAATAGTGCTGCAGTGAACATTGTGGTACATGTCTCTTTTAGAATTATGATTTTCTCAGGGTATATGCCCAGTAGTGGGATTGCTGGATCATATGGTAGTTCTATTTTTAGTTTTTTAAGGAACCTCCATACTGTTCTCCATAGTGGTTGTATCAATTTACATTCCCACCAACAGTGTAGGAGGGTTCCCTTTTCACCACACCCTTTCTAGCATTTATTGTTTCTAGATTTTTGATAATGGCCATTCTGACCGGCATGAGGTGATACCTCATTGTAGTTTTGATTTGCATTTCTCAAATAATTAGTGATGTTGAGTATCTTTTCATGTGCCTCTTGGCCATCTGTATGTCTTACTTGGTGGAATGTCTATTTAGGTCTTCTGCCCATTTTTTAACTGGATTGTTTGTTTTTTTGATATTGAGCTCCATGAGCTGTTTGTATATTTTGGAGATTAATCCACTGTCTGTTGTTTCATTTGCAAATATTTTCTCCCATTCTGAGGCTTGTCTTTTTGTCTTGTTTATGGTTTCCTTTGCTGTGCAAAAGCTTTTAAGTTTAAGTCCCATTTGTTTATTTTTGTTTTTATTTCTGTTTCTCTAGGAGACGGGTCAAGAAAGATCTTGCTGTGGTTTATGTCAAAGAGTGTTTTTCCTATGTTTTCCTCTAAAAGTTTTATAGTGTCTGGTCTTACATTTAAGTGTTTAATCCATTTGGAGTTTATTTTTGTGTATGGTGTTATGTAGTGTTCTAATTTCATTCTTTTATATGTAGCTGTCCAGTTTTCCCAGCATCACTTATTGAAGAGGCTGTCTTTTCTCCATTGTATGTTCTTGCCTCCTTTGTCGTAAATTGGGTGCCCATATGTGCATGGGTTTATCTCTGGGCCTTCTATCCTGTACCATTAATCTTTATTTCTGTTTTTGTGCCAGTACCATAGTGTCTTGATTACTGTAGCTTTGTGCTATAGTTTGAAATCGGGGAGCCTGATTCCTCCAACTCTGTTTTTCTTTCTCTAGATTGCTTTGGCTATTCAGGGTCTTTTGTGCTTCCATACGAATTGTAAGATTTTTTGTTTTAATTCTGTGAAGAATGCCATTGGTAGTTTGATAGGGATTGCACTTAATCTGTAGAATGCTTTGGGTAGTATAGTCATTTTCACAATATTGATTCTTCCAATCCAAGAACGTGGTATATTTCTCCATCTGTTTATGTCATCTCTGATTTCTCTCGTCAGTGTTTTATAGTTTTCTGAGTACAAGTCTTTCGCCTCCTTAGGCAGGTTTATTCCTAAGTATTTTATTCTTTTTGTTGCAGTGGTAAAGGGGAGTGTTTCCTTAATTTCTCTTTCTGATATTTTGTTGTTGGTGTATAGGAATGCCAGAGATTTCTGTGCATTAATTTTGTATCCTGCAACCTTACCAAATTCATTGATTAGTTCTAGTAGTCTTCTGGTGGCATCTTTAGGATTTTCTATGTATAGTATCATGTCATCAGCAAACAGTGACAGTTTTACTTCTTCTTTTCCAATTTGTATTCCTGTTATTTCTTTTTCTTCTCTGATTGCTGTGGCTAGGACTTCCAAAACTATGTTGAATAAGAATGGCGAGAGTGGACATCCTTGGTTCCTGATCCTAGTGGAAATGGTTTCAGTTTTTCACCATTGAGTATGATGCTTGCTGTGGGTTTGTCATATATGACCTTTATTATGTTGAGGTAGGTTCCCTCTATGCCCATTTTCTGGAGAGTTTTTATCATAAATATTTGTTGAATATTGTCAAAAGCTTTCACTGCATCTATTGCGATGATCATATGGTTTTTATTCCTTAATTTGTTAATGTGGTGTATCACATTGATTGATTTGCATATATTGAAGAATCCTTGCATCCCTGGGATAAATCCCACTTGATCATGGTGTATGATCCTTTTAATGTGCTGTTAGATTCTGTTTGCTAGTATTTTGTTCAGGATATTTGCATCTATGTTCATCAGTGGTATTGGTCTATAATTTTCTTTTTTTGTGATATCTTTTTCTGGTTTTGGTATCAGGGTGATGGTGGCTTCATAGAATAAATTTGGGAGTGTTTCTCCCTCTGCAATTTTTTGGAAGAGTTTGAGAAGAATAGGTGTTAGCTCATCCCTAAATGTTTCATAGAATTTGCCTGTGAATCCATCTGGTCCTGGACATTTGTTTGTTGGAAGATTTTTAATTACTGTTTCAATTTCATTACTTGTGATAAGTCTGTTTATATTTTCAAATTCTTCCTGGTTCAGTCTTGGAAAATTGTACCTTTCCAAGAATTTGTCCATTTCTTCGTGGTTGTCCATTTTATTGGCATATAGTTGTTTTTAGTAGTCTCTTATAATCCTTTGAATTTCTGCAGTGTCAGTTGTGATTCCTTCTTTTTTATTTCTAATTTTATTGATTTGCATCCTCTCCCTTTTTTTCTTGATGCATCTGGCTAAGGGTTTATCAATTTTGTTTATCTTCTCAAAGAAGCAGCTTTTAGTTTTATTGATCTTTGCTATTGTTTTCTTCATTTCTATTTCATTTATTTCTGCTCTGATCTTTATGATTTCTTTCCTTCTACTGACTTTGGGTTTTCTTTGTTCTTCTTTCTCTAGTTGTTTTAAGTGTAGGATTAGATTGTTTATTTGAGATTTTTCTTGTTTCTTGAGGTGAGATTGAATTGCTATAAACTTCCCTCTTAGAACTGCTTTTGCTGCATCCCATAGGTTTTGGGTCATCGTGTTTTCATTGTCATTTGTTTCTATGTATTTTTTAATTTCTTCTTTGATTTATTCAGTGATCTCTTGGTTATTTAGTAGTGCACTGTTTAGCCTCCATGTATTTGTGTTTTTTACAGTTTTTTTCCTGTAATTGATTTCCAATCTCATAGCATTGTGGTCAAAAAAGATGCTTGATGCGATTTCAATTTTCTTAAATTTTCCGAGGCTTGATTTTTGACCCAAGATATGATCTATCCTGGAGAATGTTCCATGTGCATTTGAGAAGAAAGTGTATTCTGCTACTTTTGGGTGGAATGTTCTATAAATATCAGTTAGATCTATCTGGTCTAGTGTGTCATTTAAAGCTTGTGTTTCCTTATTTATTTTCTGTTTGGATGATCTGTCCATTGGTGTAAGTGGGGTGTTAAAGTCGCCTACTATTATTGTGTTACTGTTGATTTCTCCTTTCATGGTTGTTAACATTTGCTGTATGTATTGAGGTGCTCCTATGTTGGGTGCATAAACATTTATAACTGTTATATCTTCTTCTTGGATTGATCCTTTGATCATTATGTTGTATCCCTCCTTACCTCTTGTAACAGTCTTTATTTTAAAGTCGATTTTATCTGATACGAGTATTGCTACTCCAGCTTTCTTTTGCTTTCCATTTGCATGGAATATCTTTTTCCATCCCTTCACTTTCAGTCTGTATGTGTCCCTAGGTCTGAAATGGGTCTCTTGTAGACAGCATATATATGGGTCTTGTTTTTGTATCCCTTCAGCCAGTCTGTGTCCTTTGGTTGGGGCATTTAATCCATTTACATTCAAGGTTATTGTTGATATGTATGTTCCTATTACCTTTTTCTTAATTGTTTTGGGTTTGTTTTTGTGGGCCTTTTTCTTCTCTTGTGTTTCCCTTTTAGAGAAATTTCTTTACCATTTGTTGTAAAGCTGGTTTGGTGGTGCTGAATTCTCTTAGCTTCTTTTTGTCTGAAAAGCTTTTGACTTCTCCATTGAATCTGAATGAGATCCTTGCTGAGTAGAGTAATCTTGGTTGTAGGTTTTTCTCTTTCATCACTTTAAGTATATCCTGCCACTCCCTTGTGGCCTGCAGAGTTTCCACTGAAAAATCAGCTGATAACCTTCTGGGGATTCCTTTGTGTGTTATTTTTTTGTTTTTCCCTTGCTGCTTTTAATATTTTTTTCTTTGAATTTAATTTTTGTTAGTTTGATTAATATGTGTCTTGGTGTGTTTTTCCTAGGGTTTATCCTGTATGGGACTCTCTGTGCTTCCTGGACTTGGGTGACTATTTCCTTTCCCATGTTAGGGAAGTTTTCCACAATAATCTCTTCAAATATTTTCTCAGACCCTTTCTTTCTCTCTTCTTCTTCTGGGACACCTATGATTTGAATGTTGGTGTGTTTAGTGTTGTCCCAGAGGTCTCTGAATTGTCTTCAATTCTTTTCATTCTTCTTTCTTTATTCTGCTCCTCAGCAGTTATTTCCACCATTTTGTCTTCCAGCTCACTTATTCATTCTTCTGTCTCCATGATTCTGTTTTTGATTCCTTCCAGTGTAATTTTCATTTCAGTTATTGTGTTGTTCATCTGTTTGTTTTTTAGTTCTTCTATATCTTTGTTAAACGTTTCTTTTATTTTCTCAATCCGTGCTTCCATTCTATTTCCGAGATTCTGGATCATCTTTACTGTCATTACTCTGAATTATTTTTCAGGTAGATTGCCTATTTCCTCTTCATTTATTTGGTCTTGTAGGTTTTTACCTTGCTCCTTCATCTGTGACATATTTTTTTGCTGTCTCTCTTTTTTTTTTTTAATAAGTGGGATTGTGTTCCTGTTTTACTGGTTGTTTGGCCTGAGGCTTCCAACAATGGAGTTTGTAGGCTTTTGGGTAGAGCTGGGTCTTGGTGCTGAGATGAGGAACTCTGTGAGACCTCACTCTGATGAATATTCCCTGGGGTCTGAGGTTCTCTGTTAGTCCAGTGGTTTGGACTCAGAGCTCCCATTGCAGGAGCTTCCACCTGACCCTGAGGTCGCAAATCAAGATCCTGCAAGCCACATGGGGTGGAAAAAAAAAAAAAAAAGAAAGTAAGAAATAAAATTAGACTAGGAAGCTAACAGATATGTTAGAAGGAATGTAAAAATAAAATCATAGATGAATCAACAACCGAAAAGTACATCAGTACCACAATAGTAAAAAAGAGAAAGAGGGAAAAGAAAAAAAAAAAAAAAAGGAGGGGTGGAAAAGGCCTTGGCTGTGGAGAGTGGGGCCTAAGCAAGGGCAAGATTTGGGTGGTGGGCGGGGCCAATGCTTAGAACCCACAGGGCTGGAAAAGGCCCTGGGGGCTGTGGGGGGTGGGGCTTAGGCTCAAGGAAGAGAAGGGGCCCAGGCGTGCCCCCCACCCCTGGTCTCAGAGGGCAGGGGACCTCACCTGGGATCCTAGCAGGCTTCCTGGGCTCGAGTGGGCGGGGCAAACGCCCTCCTCTCCTCTCCTGCTCCTCCCATCTGGGGTCTGGGAGGGCCCCTCCTGCCTGCCTCATCTGATCTCCCTGGCCTCCCTCCGATGCCTGCGGGACCAATGAGGGGGTGGGGAGTGGGGGCCTTGGAGAGCAGGGGACTGGCCTGGGATCTCAGCAGGCTCCCCGTGTCCGAGTGGGCGGGGCAATCGCCCTCTGCTCCTGCAGGGCCCCTCCCGCCTGCCTCTCCTGATCTCCCCAGCCTCCCTCCTATGCCCCCAAGGACCCACGTAGCCTGGAGGGGGTTTGGAGGGCAGGGGATTGGCCTTAGAGCACAGCAGCCTCCCCGTGTGGGTGCAGCAATCGCCCTCTGCTCTCTCCCACTCCTCCCGAGGGCCCCTCCCGCCTGCCTCTCCTGATCTCCCCGGCCTCCCTCCAATGACCCCAGGACCCATGTGGCCTGGATGGGGCTTTGGAAGGCGGGGGGAACTGGCTGGGGAACCCAGCAGGCTCCATGGCCCCCATGGGCCAGGCGATCACCCTCCGCTCCTCTCCTGTTCTTCCTGGAGAGTCCCTCCCACCTGCCTCTCCTGATCTCCCTGGTCTCAGGGGCGCTGATCTTGTCTGGCCTCCACTTCTCCTCCCCCCTCAGTCCCCCTACGTCCTACCGGTTCACTCTGGGGTTCCTCCCCTCTTCTTGGGGGTTAGAGTCCCCCACCAGCAGCCGGCAGGCGCCCTAGTTGTGGGGAGACGCTAACTCCATGTCTTCCCACACCGCCATCTTGACTCCTCTGCCTGTGTTTTCTTTTAGGACTTTTATTATTTCAGTCTAATATTTAAGTCTTTAATCCATTTTGAGTTTATTTTTGTATATGGTGTGAGAAAGTAGTCCAGTGTGATTCTTTTGCATGTAGCTATCCAGTTTTCCCTACACTATTTATTGAAGAGGCTTTTTCCCATTGCATATTCTTGCCTCCTTTGTCATAGATTAATTGATCATATAGGTGTGGTTTTATTTCTGGGCTCTCTATGCTGTTCCATTGATCTATGTATCTGTTTTAGTGCCAGTACCATACTGTTTTGATTATTGTAGCTTTCTAGTATAGTTTGAACCAGGGAGTGTGATACCTCCAGTTCTGTTCTTTCTCAAGATTGTTTTGTCTATTTGGGGTCTTTTGTGTTTTCATACAAATTTTAGAATTATTTGTCTTAGTTATGTGAAACATGCCTTTGACATTTTGGTAGGGGTTGCAATGAAACTGTAGATTGCCTTGGGCAGCATGTTAATTTTAACAATATTAATTGTTCCAATCTATGAGCAGATTATATCTTTCCATCTGCTGTCCAGACTTCTGTTTCCTTCATCAGTGTCTTATAGTTTTCAGAGTACAAGTCTTTTACCTATTTTATTTGATTTATTCCTAGGTATTTTATTCTTTTTGAAGCAATTGTAAATGGAATTGCTTTCTTAATTTCTCTTTCTAATAGTTTGTTATTAGTGTATAGAAATGTGACAGATTTCTGTATATTAATTTTGCATCCTACAACTTCAGTGAACTCATTTATTAGTTCTAATAGTTTTTTGATAGTGTCTTTAGGATTTTCTATATATAGTGTCATGTCATCTGCAAATAGTGACAGTTTTACTTCTTCCTTTCTGATTTGGATCCCTTCTATTTATTTATTTTTTCATGTCTGATTACTACGGCTAGGACTTTCAATACTTAGTTGAATAAAAGTGGCGAGAATGGACATTCTTGTCTTGTTCCTGACCTTAGGGAAAATTCTTTCAGGTTTTCACTGTTGAGTATGATGTTGGCTGTGGGCTCGTCATATATGGTCTTTATTATGTTGAGGTATGTTGCCTCTATACCTACTTTGGTGAGAGTTTTTATCATAAATGGATATCGAATTTTGTCAAAAGATTTTCCCCCATCTATTGAGTGGATCAAATGATTTTTATTCTTCAGTTTGTTAATGTGGTATATCACATGGATTGATTTGCCGGTATTGAACCATCCTTACATCCCTGGGATAAATCCTACTTGTTCATGGTAGGATTGTTGCATTCAGTTTGCTAATACCTTATTGAAGAATCTACATCTACATCCATCAGTGACATTGGACTTTAATTTTTTTCCTGTGGTATCTTTATCAGGTCGTGGTATCAGAGTGATGCTGCCCTCGTAGAATGAGTTTGGAAGCATTTCTCCTTCAATTTTTTGCAACAGTTTGAGAAGGATAGGTGTTAACTCTTCTTTAAATGTTTGTTAAAATTCACTTATGAAGCCGTCTGGTCCTAGACTTTTGTTTGTTGGAAGTTGTGTGTTTCTAATTGAATTTCATTGCTAGTAATTGGTCTGTTCATATTTTTTATCTCTTTCTGTTTCTGTCTTGGTAGAGTGTACATTTTTAGGAATTTGTTCATTTCTTCTAGGTTTTCCATTTTATTGATGTATAATTGTTCATGGTAATCTCATGTGATCCTTTGCAGTTCTGTGATGTCAGTTGCAACTTCTCCACTTTCACTTCTGATTATATTTGGGCCCTCTCTTTTTCTTGATGAATCTGGCTAAAGGTTTATCAATTTTATCTTTTCAAAGAAATAGCGCTTAGTTTCACTGATCTTTTTTATTTATTTTATTTTTATTTTTTTGTCTCTATTTCACTTATTTCCACTCTGATCTTTATTATTACTTTCCTTCTACTAACTTTGGGTTTTGTTTGTCTTTTCCTAGTTCTTTTAGGTGTAAGGTTCAATTATTTACTTGAAATTTGTCTTGTTTTCTGGGGTAGGCTTATAGTGTTACAAACTTTGCTATTCGCAGTGTTTTTGCTATGTACCATAGATTTTGGAACCTGGTGTTTTCATTTTCATTTGTCTCCAAGTATTTTTTAATTTCTTCTTTGATTTCTTCAGTGACCCATTGATTGTTTAGTAGCATATTGTTTTGTCTCTAAGCGTTTGTGGTTTTCTTGTGGTTTTTCTCTTGTGCAGTATATCCCCTACATATGAACGAGTTCCATTCTGAGAGCATGTTTGTTAAGTCCAATTTGTTCGTAAGTCCAACAAAGTTAGCCTAGGCACCCAATTAACACAATCGTCTATATAGTACTGTACTGTAATCGGTTTATAATACTTTTCACACAAATAATACATAAAAAACACAAAAAATAAAGAAGACATTTTTAATCTTACAGTACAGTACCTTGCAAAGTACAGTAGTACAGTACAATAGCTGGCATACAGGGGCTGGCATCGAGTGAACAAGCAAGAAGAGTTACTGACTGGAGGAGGGAGAGGAGGTGGGAGATGGTAGAGCTGAAGGATCATCAGCAATAGGAGACAGAGGGCAAGCTGCAATTTCACTCACATGTGACGTCGATGGCACAGGTTCTGGTTCCTTGCTGCATTCAATGCTATCTACCCTCTTTAAAAAATGATCCAGTGATGTCTGGGTAGGCTCTTTTTTTCTTGTCATAGATAACACAGTAGCACGGGATTGCATTCTGAATGGCTGCTGCAACCTTCATGCACCGTTCTATGTTCAGATCCTGTGCCTCAAAAACTAACAGTGCCTCCTCAGATAAAGAAAACCCCCTTGCCATTTCCTGCATCATGAATCTTTTGGGTTCTTGTTGCTTCTTCTTCCTCCTGTTGCTCCACTCTCTCAATTATTTTCACTTTTGTTTCCATTGTTATTGCTTGGCACTTCTTAGCAGTACCAGCTACATCGCCGCTGCTTTTACACTTGTTTCCAGACATCCTGGGCTTGAAATAAAGATACTGTACTACTGTACTCTATACAGTACTGTACGTACACAAAAGCACAACCACTTGTAGAGGATGCACACACATGACAATGTATGCCAGACACGTGAACTAACTTACGTGATTGGACATGTGAATGCACGTTCTCATCTTTGAAAGTTTGCAACTTGAAGGTTCGTATGTAGGGGACTTACTGTAGTTAATTTCTAGTCTCATGCTGTTGTGGTTGGGACAGATGCTTGATATAATTTCAATCTTCTTAAGTTTATTGAGACTTGCTTTATGGCCTAGCATGTGATCTATCCTGGAGAATGTTACATGAATGCTTGAAAAGGATGTATATTCTGCTGTTTTTGTGTGCAATATTCTATATATATATCTATTAAGTTCATCTGGTCTAATGTGTTATTTAAGGCCGGTGTTTCCTTATTGATTTTCTGTCTGCATAATCTGTTCATTGACGTAAGTGGTGTGTTAAAGTACCCTACTATTATTGTGTTACTATCAGCTCCTCCTTTTATGTTTTAATATTTGCTTTATGTATTTACATGCTTCTATGTTGGGTGCATATATATTTGCAATCATTATATATTCTTTTTGGATTGATTCTTTGGTTGTTACATAATGTTCTTCTTTGTCTCTTGTTATGGTCTTTGTTCTAAAGTCTATTTTGTTTGATATAAGTATTGCTACCCCAGCTTTATTTTCATTTTCATTGCATGGAATATCTCTTTCTATCCTGTCACTTTCTGTCTGTTTCCTTAGATCTGAAGTGAGTCTCTTGTAGGCAGCATATATATGGGTCCTTTTTTTTTTTTTATTCATTCAGCCACTCTATATCTTTGATTAGAACATTTATTCCATTTACATTTAAAGTAATCATTGATAGGTATGTACTTATTGCCATTTTGTTGATTGTTTTCTGGTTGTCATTGTCATTCTTTTATTTTCTTTTCTTCTTCTTTTGCACTTGCACTTTAAGAGTGGAGATTTTGCACATGCCCTTTAAGAGTGGAGTTTCTGTTTCCTATAGCCCTCTGGCTTTCCCAAACATAAGCCCTACTAGTTTTCAAAACCAGGTATTCTGGGGGCTCATCTTCCCAGTGCAGGATCCCTGGCCTGGGGAGTCCAATATGGAGCTCAGACCCCTTCATCCTTGCTCCTTTGCAGTTGATATTCTTCCTCTTTGTGGATTGCCAGCCTTGGGGTGTAGGTCCTGACTATATTCAATGTCTGCCCCTCCTACTGATCTCATTGTGATTCTCTTTTTATGTCTTTAATTGTGGAAAATCTTTTCTGCTAGTCTTTAGATTGTTTTTGTAGATAGTTGCTCTGTAAGTAATTGTAATTTTGGTTTGTCTGTGGGAGGAGATGAGTTCAGCGTCTTCTTACTCCACCATCTTGGCCACCTCCCCTATGCTCTATTTTAATATGTTCCTCTGTCAACTGTATTTCTTGTAAATTACAGTTGGATCTAAAGTTTTGATCAGGGGAAGCCATATTTTAAGAGTTGAGGAGTGAATGCGAGTTAAGAAAGTGAAGGCAGAAAAACTTGACTAGTTTTCCAGAATGTTGTACAGTGACATGAAGGAAGGAAATAGTTTAATATGGGAAGTTCATACATGCTTATTGAATAAGGAGGGGAAAGATCCAGATGATAGAAGTTTAAGGTACAGGAAAGATAGACATTTATGAAGAGAAGGTTGAAAGTTATGGAGTTAGAATTTAGTGAGTGGCTTATCAAGTATTCATTTATTCACCTATTCCAGACTGTGTACCAGACATAGTGCTAGGTGCTGAGGAAATAAAGATAAAAACAAAACAAACCAAAAAAGACTTACCCTACATTCAAGGGCTTTATGTGCTAGGAGACAGAGATCACCATGTGAACTAGTAGGGAATTAAGTGTTGACAACAACTTTGTAGGCACCTTTCCTGGGAACAGTGGGTGGCCCAAAGGAGAAAGGGGTCCAGTCTTTAATTCTGACTGGTCCACATTCTCTGTGTTAAAGAGATGGCTAGCCAGACAAAGGTTGGAGAGGAGAGGAGAAAGTGAGGAGGAAAGTGAGGCTGAGAGTGGGGATGACTTAAGGAACCATTGTTCTAAATGGAATCTCTTGTTTGAAAAGAGAGAGACAGAGACAGAGCTGGACTGGAATGGACAATGATTCAGAAAAGGGAATGCAATAATGAAAGAATAATAAGTCCTGGAACAGGGAGCCTATTTATAGCCATTTACCTTCTTGGAATGCCTGATATGATACCAGGTTGGCACCTCTATACTACTCTTATTTTTAAGAATTGGCCTGGATCCTAATTTTGTTCTGGCATCTGGGAGTAGATGTTAATTAAAGATATGGATTCCTGGAGGTGGCTATGGCCAAGTGAAATAAGATAGAGTATATTTTTCTTTCATTTTCTAAACTTCTGAACCTTAAACATCATTTGATTCTCTCTTCCTTTACTTCACAATCTATCAGTTGATGTGTTTTGCCATTTTTACCTCCAAAAGCGGTGACTTTTAAACTTTTTAAACTGCAAACCACAGTTGGAAATATTTCCCATCACAATCCAGTACAAACACATTTGTATGTGTGAACATCTATATGCCTGAAAAAAATTCATAGAGTGATGTTGACCGTTATTAGCGGTGATGCCCTCTGATATTTTATTTTCTACTTCATTTTTCAAAAATGTTAATAGCAAGCCAGTTATGTCACTTCAACACCCATTAATAGATTCTGACAGTGGTTTGAAAAACACTATTCCCATATTTCTCCTTCCTCTCCATACTGGTACTTTTTATTAGGTCTATGATCTGGACACCTCCAAAATCTCCTACTCTTTTTCCAAAATGTTATTGCTTTTTAAATATACATTTCTTATTAGGTCACTTTCTTTAACACAGAAGATTCCTGAATAGAGCTAAGTATGTTAGTCCTTCATAATCTGAACCCCGTCACCATTTTCAACCTAACTTCACAGTGCTTTCTTTCTTTCCCAATCACTGTGCTGTAGCCAAATTAACTTATAATTTGTACCCCAACAAGAACAATTATTTTTAAAATTTCTTTAATGTTTGTTTTTAAAGTTAAAAAAACCAAGTATGCAGTTTAAGAAGTGAAACAATCCAAATATGTTTAAAGAAAGGGTGAATAACCTTTCCTCAATTCCCTTCCATTCCCATCCTCTTGAAGTGACCAGTTGCTAACAGCTTGGGTTGTATGCTTTCTTAACTTTCTCCATCCTTTTCTAAATATATATATTATTTATTAGGTTCTGTTTTTATTTTCAAAAAATGGTATAGTATACAAAAAAGCAAGTCTAACTGGCTTTTTTACTTGAAAATGCATATCCCTTCAGGTTTATAGATATAGCTCTATCTTATTCCTTTTAGAAGCAGCATGCAATTTTTTAGAGTCCATGATCTATCCATATATTCCTCTGATGATCAAGTAGATTCCATTTTACCTTTACCAAAATGATGCAGTAGAAGTTCTCACGTAGTAGTCTTTTTTTTCTTCTTCTTCTTCAATAGGATGCATTCTCAAAAGTGGAATTGTTGGTCACAGCATCTGCAAACTTCAGAGTTTGTTTTAATAAATACTACCAATTTATGCTTCCAAGATGTTGTGGCATTTTTTTTCTTCCACCATCATCATATGTGAATTTCCATTTCTTCACAACTCTACCAGCACTGTCTGTTACATCTTATACACCCACTTTTTTTTTCAATTTCTTTGATTTGCCAGTAATGATGCATTTCTTTTTGTAAGTTATTGACCATTTGGATTCCCTTCTCTGCCAATTTCCCACTTATATTCTTTGAACAATTTTCTATTGGATTACTTGTCTTTTTCTAATCAATATGTGGCGCTTTGATTATTGAGGATTATTAACCCAATTTCTGTCCAACATTTTCCCAGTCTATTATCTTTGACTTTAGTTATGCTGTCTTTTGCTATACAATAATTTAAAACCTTTATGTAGTCAATTATGTTAATCTTTTCCTTTACAACTTTTGAGTTTCCTGTTTTGCCTAGGAAAATAGTACTGAGTCAAAACTTGTACACTTGGTATCCTAGTTTTCTTTTTTAATATTTTAAAAATAAGTTATGCTTGAATTATTAATCCATCTGGAATTAATTTTTGTGTAGTGTACAAGCAAAACTGTACTTTTTTTCCAGCCAATTATACTTGCACTGTTTATTAAGTAAACTCTACTTTCTCCACTGAATTGAAATGTCACCTTTGTCATAAATTAATATCCATTTATACTTGGATTTATTTTTAGTCTTCCTCTTCTGTTTCACTAATTTCTGTGTTTATTCCTATGCCAAAAGCTCACCGTTTTAATTAAAGTAATCTGATAGTAACTTTTATTATCTGGAAAATCAAGTCCTGCCTTAGTCTTCAATTCAAAATTTTGAGGGATATTCTTGAACGTTTTAAAATTTCATATGACTTCTGAAGTAATTTTACCTAGATCATCACTCCTATTCAAGACACCTTGCTTTGAATTACATTATTATATATGTTAGGATTTAAAATTTTTTAAAATTTAAAATAGTAAGCCTTCCCATCTTTGAGCATGTTATGTTTACTCATCTGTTTGGTGTGTAACATTTAATGATAATATATTGCTTTCCTTATAAAACCCCACACGTTTCATGTTAAATTTGTTCTTTGTTATGTTGTCATTTTTGTTGCTATTTTGAATGAAATTTTTTATTTCAACCAGAGATTACTCACCCCTGCCACTTTCAGCTTATTATTATTAATAAACCCCAAACTTCATTTTGAATCTGAGCGAGAGCAAGGGTACCAATGGCAAGGAAAATCTTGCCTCTCACTGAGATCTGGGGAAGTAGGTCACAAATTGTGGTTCCCTGAGGGAACCATTTCCTGCATATGGCTCTCAGATAGCTCAATCCTATCAACTCTGCATAACTTGGAGGGAACCTACACTGGTGGGCAGAATAATGCACAGCTCCTGAGGTTGGAGGAAAGACCATTAGTTGTAACAGGCCGACCTAGGAGAAGAGACTAACTCCCAATGCTTAATGCAGGGCAATGATTGGACAGCCTTCAAGAACATAAATATCATTGATATCCATTGTTCACTCATTTGTCTCTACTTGAGAGACCATAGTAGCCTGGCTTGTATGGATGCTGAGGAAAAACAAAACCCATAGGCAGACAAAGGAAAACTATAATTTATTTAAGTGGGTCTCAGCAATCTGAGGGAAACCCAGAAAAATTGAAATGTTCAGATTCCAATGAAGTAGAGCTTTAATAATAAAGAAAAAAATATTAGAGTTGCATTTGGAGGATAGAAAAGACTTCTGAAACTAAAAGCTATTATTACTATTATTTTTTTTTTAAAAAGGTAAACTGAAAAAGAAAATGGCCACTTCTAGGTACCAAATCAGTGGTTAGAAAGATCAAGTGGGAGAAGAATCTCACAACATAGAACAAAAATAGATGGAAATTATGAGGTAAATTTTTACAAATTTTGCCATACATCAGAGAGCTAATAAAGCAAAGGAGCTCATATGACATAGAATTCAGAAATATAAGGAAAAAATTCTAAAAATACAAGATGTTTATTGAAATGCAATTATAATGGGAGACTTTAATAAATTTCCTTCAGAATTTGGTAAATCTAGTAAATAAAAATAATAAGCAAATAAATATATCATGTGAATTAAATATAGTCTACAAGCATGAATTTATAGCTTTAAATTTATAGCTTTAAATGATTTTATTCTGAAAAAAGTAGGAAAGTAAATTATTTAGTTGCAGTAATGAAAAAGTAACAAAATAAACAGAAAATACTGGGATGGTAGTAATTGATACAGACTGAAGTTAAAGAAATGAAAATAATGAAATTGAAGTCTGCTTTTTGAAAAGACTAATAAAATAGAGAAACTTTTGCTATGCCTGATTTTTTGAAAAGGGAGTTAGTTAAAACAAAGGTATGCCACATTAACTATGAAGAGATAGAACCACATATATGGAAGAAATAGGCTTAAGAAAACATTTGTTTTTTTGGTAAATCTAAACTAATACATTTGAAAAATTAGAAGAAATGAATGATTTTCCTGAAAAATATGAACTAAAAATATTGAAGAAGAAACTAAGACCCTGAGAAGACCAAAAACCATAAAGCAGGTTAAAAAGATAAATAAAAGTTTGTATTTTAAAAAGCATTAGTACTTCCAAGGGCAACCAAGATGGAGTAAGCCCACTGTAGCCTGTCTCTGCCACTGATTACAAGGGAAACTCTGCACAAAATAGAACAAGTCACCATTTAGAACTCTGAAAAGTAAATAAAAGCAAGAAGGTTGGAAAGGAAGGTCAAAAGTTAAGAAGCGAATTACACAGGAGTGTGAGTCCCATTTTTTTTTTTTTCTCTTTTCTCTCATGGCTTTAACTTGAAGATCGTCCCCCAGTCATGATTCTGTAGCTGCAGAGTTTTGGGAAGCAAGAATGGAACCATCTCACCTTCCTGACAATAAAACCAGGAAAAGGAACCAATGGCAGCCAAAGAGTGTGGAGGTAAAATCTTCAGGATTTATTCCCTTTTTTCATCCCTCCCTCTCCTGACAGCAGCCCTAGTTGTGGAACTGTGGGAATAGAAGGTACAGATCACTAAAACTCAGAGAAACCCAGTCTTTCTGTCCATAGGAACTGGGAAAACAGACCCCTGTAGTCTGAAAAGTGTGGGGTAAAGTCCTTGTTATTTTTTTTCCCTATTTTAATCTTTCTGTTTTGACCGCAGGCAGGCTCCAGTCAAGGAGCTGCAGCTGCAGTTCTGAGAGAAACTATCTTTTTAGTCAGAGGATAGATAAAAGAGGCCCCTGAGAGGTGTAGTGTGGTGGGATCCCAGAAAGGAAAAAGTTGGAAAAGGGGACTCCCTAATTCTGTGTATAAATGCAAGCATTCTGGGCTCACATCTGAGCTCAACATGCCTGGAACAGATCAAAAAGAACAAAACAAAGGCTTTTGAAGATCGCACTACTAGATATACCACTGTCCAATTCCCAGACTAGCCCCTGAGTGGCTCACACATGTACCAAAGCAGCATAGCAAAAGCTTTGAAACCTAAACTGACATTGGGACCACTACCCAAAAAGCTGAGATAGAACTTGCAGTCTGAGACTAACCAGATTCATTGTCTCCTAAAACAACAACAAGAAAAAAACCAACATTCTCCCAGGACGCAGAGTTTCACAACATAATAGTCAAAATGTCCAAGATAAAATTCAAAATTACCTGACATAAAAAGAATAAGGAAAATGTGACCATTTCTGAAGGAAAAAAACAACCAGTAAATGCCAACTCTAAGTTGAGATATTGGAATAGTCAAAGATTTTAGAGAAGCTATTATACCTATGCTAGATGGGGTAAAGACAGTTGAAATGAATGGAAAGATTCTAAGAAGGAGAGGTAAGAGAACCTATGCAGAAAAAAAAAAAATTGAAGAGAAAAGGCACCAGACTAGGTGGCTCTGTCTTTAAAGAAATAATAATTCCTATAACTTTTAAATTGTTTCACATTATACAAAAAGTTAATTTCTTCTGTTCATTTTATGATTTGGCTTAACATTAATATCAAAACCTAAATTTTAAAAAGGGCAAAATTGACCAATTTCATTTGTAAATGCAAGATTTTCAAATCTTTAAAGGAATTTCATTAGCAAATCAAATCTAATAGTGTACTAAAAGCATAATACACCATTACAAAGTCAAGTTTATTCCAGTAATTTAAGAATTGTTTAACATAAGGAAATCTATTAACATATATGACACTACATCAAAATTTTAAAGGAGAAAAACTGCTATGAATACATCACTAAATGCAAAAAAAATCATCTGGTAAATATAACAGCATTCAAATTATACATTCAATAATACTACAAAAAAAATTAAGCATCTACTAGGGAAAAGATATATGTAAAATAATGCTAACTAAACAGAGGGATAGATTGGGAAATGCAGAGGATTGAATATTGACCTAGAGACCTTCAAAGTTTCAAATTGAACTATTGGCATTACAATACAAAAGTCTGGTGGACACCACAAAGGAAAGAGACCAATTGAATAGAACCTTGTACGAAAGTCAGTTTCAAAGGAATTTTAATGTTAATCTGTCACTCACACATGGACCATCAGATATTTTTGGCATCAATTTTTTCTAGGTGTTGATATCATTTGCTTGAGAACTTTTTCATAATTTTGATTTTTCGACCTTTAAAAGCCAAGCCCAACTGTTGATTTGAACAACGCTGTAGCACAAATGGACCTAACAGATATATATAGAACTTTCCACCTAAGCAGAAGTTTACCCCTTCTTCTCAAGCACATGAAGAACATTCTTCAGGATAGATCACATGTTAGGTTACAAAACAACTCTTAACAAATTTAACAAGATCAAAATTATTCAAAGTATCTTTTCTGACCACAATGGAATGAAACTAGAAGTTGATAACAGTAAGAAAATGGGAAGACTCACAAATACATGGAAACCAAACAACACACTCTTAAATAACCTTTGGATGAATGAGGATATCTAAATGAAATTTTAAAAGTATCTCAAGACAAAACAAAAACACTACATACCCAAAATTGTGGGATGCAGCAAAAGCAGTACCAAGAGGGAAATTTATAGCAATAAATACCTACATTTTAAAAAAGAAAGATCTCAAATAAGCAACCCAACTTTACATTGCATCTGTTTGTAGATAACATGATATCATATGTAGAAAACCCTAAAGACTTCACCAAAAACTGTTAGAACTAATAAATTCAGTAAAGTTGAAGGATACAAAATCAACAGGCAAAAATCATTCGCATTCCTATACTCAAACAACAAGCTATCCAAAAAGGAAATTAAGAAGCAATCCATTCACAATAGCAACAAAAAGAATAAACTACTTAAGAGTAAATTAAACCAAAGAAGTAAAAGACTTGTATGCTGAAAATTATAAAATATTGGTGAGGGAAATTAAAGAAGACAGATAAGTGGAAGCCATCCCATGTTCATGAACTGGAAGCATTAATATTTTTAAAATGTCCATACTACTCAATGTGATCTACAGATTCAATGAAACCCCTATCAAAATCCCAATGGCGTTCTTTACAGAAATAGAAAAAACAATCCTAAAATTCATAGTTCATTTATATACTCAGTTTCAGTTATTCAAGATGAATAATTTCTTTCTTTTTCTCTTTTTTTTAAAAATTTATTTATTTATTTATTTTTGGCTGTGTTGGGTCGTCGTTTCTGTGCGAGGGCTTTCTCTAGTTGTGGCAAGCGGGGGCCACTCTTCATCGCGGTGCGCGGGCCTCTCACTGTTGCGGCCTCTCTTGTTGCAGAGCACAGGCTCCAGATGCGCAGGCTCAGTAATCGTGGCTCACGGGCCCAGTTGCTCCGCAGCATGTGGGATCTTCCCAGACTAGGGCTCGAACCTGTGTCCCCTGCATTGGCAGGCAGATTCTCAACCACTGCGCCACCAGGGAAGCCCAGGAGATGAATTATTTCTGAAGAGCTAATGTACAGCAATGTGACTATAATTAACAATACTGACTATATGGTGTATTTGAAATTTGCTAAGAGGGAGCCCTTACTTGTTTTCATCACAAAATAAAAAAGAAAAGAAAATGGTAACTATGTGAGGTGATGGTAATCTTAATTAGCTTGATTGTGGTGATATTTCACAATGCATAAGTATATGGAGACATCAAGTCATACACCTTAGATATAAAAAAATGTTGTCAGTTATACGTCAATAAAGATGGGGGGGGGGGAGCCAAGCCCAGTAACAAAACATGAAATTTCTAGATTGACCCCTTTGACAAGAGCTGTTTAAGTAATACAGAATCTGCTTTGCCAATTCACTTTCTGAAAATCTTGCCAAGTGCTCGTGGTTATATGCAGTGTGTTTAATACATCTCATTAAGGGGGATTTCTGATATGTTTCAGGTCTCAGTTAACCTGCATAACATGGAACTGTTTTTTTATTGTTGTTGTTAATAATTAATAGAAGAGAGAACACATAGCCTAACATGTTTGCTCTAAAGCAGAGATTTAATAATGTAATTAAATATAATTTGCTATATTTTAAAATATTTATAATATGTTCAAATAAGTAAAGAGGAAGATAAACAAGTAAGCCCTGTACTGATTTACTGAATGTTAAATCCTATTAGAATAAAAAGAATAAAAAGATCATTAGAGTTTCCTGGCAGAGATGTATCTTCCCCCATAAAAAAGGGCAGGGGAGGTAGGAGAAACTTTGTTGTTTTTCCTCTCTCCCTGTTTTTTTTTTTTTGGTTGTTTGTTGTTGCTTTTGTTGCTTAATTGTCTTGGTAAAGTCCTGAGGTGAACCAGATTGGCAGGCATCCTGGTGCGGAGGGGTGAGGGGAGCCCAGAAGAGGAACGCTCTACATCTTTTCGTCTACAGAGGGACTTGTGTGTAGGAACGGGCTGGCTTCCCAAATACCCAGGAGCTAGCTGGATGCTGTGAAGTTGCCAGCATGATGTTTAATAAACAAGACCAGTCTGCATACGTCTTGACTTATATAATTCAGTTCATTTCCAAGATGATTTTGACTATAATTCTCATACTTATTAAGGTATACTTCCTCTGATGTGAGCTACAGTGCCAAGAAAGACCTGCTCACTTCCTCTCCCCAAACATGTGTGATAGGGCTTCAGCATCAGAGTGTCATAGGAGCTCTGTATTTTTGTTTGTTTGTTTCATGTGGCATTAATTAGAAGATTGTATAATATTATCATTCTCTTTAGCTCCTATTCCTAAGTAGCTGGGATTGAAGCTAGCTAGAGATGATCAGTAGAGTCATCGTTCTGGAAAGGTCCTTTCACTATCTCTCTCTGTATTAAATGATACATTAACCATTATAATAGTGAACACCTTGTAAAATTCTTAATAGACGACTGAATAACTATGGTCACCCTCACTATCTAACTCATGTCCCCCTCCATTTTCTTTTTCCTATCATCATAGCCAAGCTCTTTTATAGGAGCTGTATGTATTTGCTAACTCCATTTCCTGACTTGCCAGTTATTCCAGATACTTAGAGATTCTAGCTGTGATTACCAGTGGCCTTTATATTGCAAATCTGGGATGCTTTTCACCTTGACCACTTCATTGTATGACCTTGAGGATCACTGACATCATGATGAAGTAGAAATTGTTCAGTCTTTGAAATGTGGCAGGACTAGGTTTGAATTACAGGTGTCTTAATTCCAGAGTGACCTTGAACAAGATATTTTACCTTTTTGGGTAGTTCAATTTCCTTGACTGGAAGATGAATACAATATAATGATAACTAACTTTTGGGATTATGGACAGTGTGTGTAGGTTTAGCACAGTTCCTGGCATGTACTAGCTGTACGATACTCTTTCTTCCCTTCTTGAAACCTTGTCACTTATTCTATTAGTTCTTCCACTTCTCAGATGATTCTTCATCTGTGTTAAGTAATGGTGTTGCCCTAGGCTTCTATGTTCTTCTCATTACACACTCACACTTAATGTTCTCTACTGCTCTCATGCTTTAACCACCAACTTTGTTTCTAAGAATTCTCAAAAGTATGTTTCCAGCTCCCATCTTATCCCCAATATTTAGAACTGAAAATCTCCACCTGAATATCTCATAGGCACCTCTAACCTAGAGCATCCGAACTGAATGTATCACCTTCCGTGACACCTGTTCCTCTTTATTCTTGATCGCTTTGTATGGTAGTGGACATGACCGCTAGCTACACTATGAAACAAAGGTAGAACTTTGGGAGTCATTGGCATTGCTTCCCCTCAACTCTACCATCATATAAATCATTCAGTTCCAATAATACGTCTCCCCAGTATTTTTCAGATCTCTCCCTTTTCTCTTAAAAGCCCTTATATCTTCTTTTCTCTAGTCTAGGTCCTTACCCCTCAATTGGACCACAGCTATGGTCACTTTAATGGTGTCTCTACCCCATATTTGTCTCTCTTAATTCTATCCTTTACAAAGTCCATCAGGATTATCTATCTAAAATAGATGGCAAAGTTCCTCTTTTTGTTAAATGTTGTAAGTGGCTTTCTGCTTGTACAGTGATAAAGACACCATGTTACTTCTATCTTCCATCCCTTTGCAAAGGCTGTTTTGTTTGTCATTCTCAGTTTACCTGAATGACTTCCATTCCTTCTTCAATATTTAATTCCATGATCACCTGAAGTAAGTCATCATTGACTTTCACAATCTACTTCCTCTGTGCCTCCCAATCTTTTCTTATACTTCCCTAGAAGCCTTCAAATAAATCTATCACATCATGTGCCTATTAGATGATGAGCTCTGTGAGGGCAGGGAACATATCTCATTCATCTGTATTCTCAGCACTTGGCAGAATTTGGCCCACACGAGGGACCATAAGATGTTTATTGACACGAATTGAACTAACCCCATCTGCCCAATCCATGTCTAGAGCCATTTCACAAAGCCATTAGTCAATAAGATGATACTAAGTAGTTTGATTCAGAATAAAAATTTCTGTTTCCAATTATTTTTTGACTCCTTATATCAGATTGTCATAAAATAGAAGGTTACATCTCTTCCTTTTTAAAGTTCGTTATTCTTGGCTTCTCATCAACATTCACTTATGCTGACATGAGCAAGCAATTTCTTTCTCCATATTCATTCTGTAGCTCTATAACATTCTAATTATGTTTATATCATCCTATTTTTTCCTAAATTTGCCTAGGAATTGGATTGTAACCATGGAAGAAGACAGTCTTTCCTACTGAAATCTGACTTTGGGTCCACCATTCTGCACGTTGGAATAGAAAACTGAGTCAGCAATTGTAAACTCAAGGTCCACAAATGCCGATTGCTCTAGAAAATGTTGGTCCCTACACTTTGAAAAATTATTTTTAATTGTAACCTTATGAAAAAAAAATACAGATTTCTGGCCTCTCTCAAAAATTCTGAAGATCCAGTAACAGTAAATCCATATTCCTGTATGACACCAACCCACGTGGGTTGAACAGCAAGTGACCCGTTCATAAGAGCTTGCACTGCACTGTGCCCTGTCCCCTCCCCATTTTTCTTTCACACAAACTGGTTCCTGAAGGCACTGAAGCTTGCCACCTACATCATTAGTGTTGACCCAGGTCTTAGAGACATTGCTGATCTTAAATGCATGGGAGTTTAAGATTTTTGAGGCCCAGAGATTCAGAAAATGGTAAAATTAAAGAAACTAAAGAAGTGTGATGGAATAATTTGACCTAAATGAGAGAATTAGCATTACTGGAAAGCAGCAACGTCTTTCTAAGTGATGTGAGAGTAATACAAGTTAAGCGTATTTTTCACTACAAAACCAAAATAAGCAGGAGTGTGCTTTATAGCTACCTAAATGGTAAAAAGTCGGGGACAGATTTTCGAAGCATTAAATGGGAATTTACCCACCTGATCTCTGTTAATGTAATAAGAACCACACCGCTCAGTGCTTTGAATATTCCTCTTAGGTGTTTCTCTTTGAATATTTACGCAATTAGAAATAAACTATACAGCTAAGTTTAACCCAGACAGACATTATTCAATTATAGAAGAGTTTCAAATTTTTCTAAATTCCACTTCAACTATACTCACTTAGAAGCATTATTTTTTAAGTGGAGGAAAATTAACTGAAGGAGAATGACAGTACCACATTTTGAAAAGAGACTGGATTAAATATAAAAAATATTGGGTTTCCGTGTCACTTCTGACACTCCCTCTTTGTCCTTAGCCTCCCCGAGCCTCAGTTTCCTCATCTGTAGAACAGGTAATGTTACCTGATCTTTTTAATCTCAGGACTGTTGTGTCCTTTAACAAGATTACATGGGGAAAAGTACTTTATGAATAAAATAAAGCATATATAAAGTCAAGATCTTGCTGTATAATCAGTAGCTACTGTAACAGGTAAAATTTTTAAAAATTTTTATTGAAGTATAGTTGATTTACAACATTGTGTTAGTTTCTGCTGTACAGCAAAGTGAATTAGTTTTATATACATATATATATATATATATATATCCACTCTTTTTTAGATTCTTTCCCATATAGGTTATTATAGAGTATTAAGAAGAGTTCCCTGTGCTATACAGTAGGTCCTTTTTAGTTGTCTACTTTTTATATAGTAGTGTGTCTATGTCAATCCCAATCTCCCAATTTATTCCTCCCCCTGCCCCAGGTAAAATGCTTTTAATGCTCTTTTCTTAACTCTTTTCTCCCCCTGTACCTATATTTCTCCCAGTTCCTGTCTTCTGTGATGGCTAGTATGAGATCGACCCTTATTCTCTTAGGGTTAGAGGGTGTTCTGTCATATTGAGGCCTGGGCTCATCTGTCTTCACCACTGGCCCACTGCCTGGCTACTCCAGAATGTTTTTAGTCATTGGGTTTTATGTTTTGGCTTTTTTGGCCGCAAGGCATGTGGGACCTTAGTCCCCTGACCAGGGATCGAACCCGCACTCCCTGCATTGGAAGGCGAAGTCTTAACCACTGGACCACCAGGGAAGTCCCTGGATCATATTTTAATATTCTATGTCTATGGGGGTCTACTCACCACAATTTGGTATAAGAGCATTTAGTACTTACTTAAAAATCACTGCATCTGTGCATATGCCATTCTGAGAACTACTCATTATCAGGTCAAAGCGTTGCAAACTATATGCCTTCACGCTCAAAACTTGGACTCAAGAATAAGTTGTATTTCTCCCTCTGGGGAGCATTGCCATTTCCTAAGAGAAGGATTCAACAATGATTTTGCCTTTCGCCTTTGTAAAAAGCACCAGCTAAAGAATAACACTAGTGGGGAAAGATTGATACTGGTGTTTTTACAGCTTCTTTCATTCATTTATTCATTCAGGAAACACTTATCAAGTAAATATAGGACTGAACTAAGATCTTGAAAAGGTAACATCAGAACTTAGTTGCTGCTTTTAGGAAGCTTATATTTCAGGAGAGGAGATAGAGTTATCTACCAGACAGCAGGGTGAACAATTCTCCAATCCAGATATTTGTGGGAACAAAGGAAATTCCAGGGAGGGGCCCCAACCTGGCCTCAGTTGGTCAGAGAAGGCAACCCAGGGTCGGCCCCACCTGAGGCAAGTCCTAAAGGATGAAAAGTACCACTGTGAATGGGCACTGGGACATGGGGAGGGATAAATCAGCCCCACCCTGGATCTTACAATGCTTAGAAAAGAAGAAACCTGTCCAGAGAGGTTAAGCTATTTAAATATACCTTCCTAAAAAATGTTCAATGTGGAACAGACACACCAATTTAAAATATATGCAGACTGATCATGTAAGCAACATGAAAACAACCAATTACCTTATCAGATAGTGTATCATCAGAGGTCTAAGCTTGTCTCTTAGTGAGGTTGGGAAATTCGATGCCCTCCTAAAGATCTGGAGAAGATTATGAAGTGGAAAACACTTAAAATTGTAGTTGCTATCTCTGAGATACAGTGAATTTTAAAAAGGTATATAAAAATAGTAATAAATGTTCTAGTAATGTTTATTAGGTGAAGAAGTAATTGTTTTGCTCTTAAAAATTGGAAATATATTATATACACAGAAAATTAGAAATAGTAATATAATTAATACCTGCGTACATCTACCCAGATTGCCAAAATATAATCGTTTTGTATTGTTCAAATGTCTTTTTCTCTTTTTCAAGATATGAAACGTTATTTTTTAAAAATTTTTATTGGAGTATAGTTGATTTACAGTGTGTTAGTTTCAGGCGTACTGCAAAGTGAATCAGTTATACATATACATATATCCACTCTTTTTTTTTTTTTTAGATTCTTTTCCCATATAGGCCATTACAGAGTATTGAGTAGAGCTCCCTGTGCTATACAACAGGTTCTTATTAGTTATCTATTTTATATATAGTAGTGTGTATGTCAATCCCAACCTCCCAATTTATCCTTCCCCCCCTTATCCTCTAGTAACCATAAGTTTGTTTTCTACATCTGTGACTCTACTTCTCTTTTGTAAATAAGTTCACTTGTACCCTTTTATTTAGATTCCACGTTTAAGCGATATCATATGATATTTGTCTTTCTGTGTCTGACTTAGTATGACAATCTCTAGGTCCTTTCATGTTGTTGCAAATGGCATTATTTTGTTCTTTTTTATGGCTGAGTAATATTCCATTGTATATATGTACCACATCTTTATCCATTCATCTGTTGATGGACATTTAGGTTGCTTCCATGTCCTGGCTATTGTAAATAGTGCTGCAGTGAACATTAGGGTACATGTATCTTTTTTGAAACATTAAAGAAGGCATTGAATCCCATGGTTCATCTTCTTCATTTTCTATCTCCTTCCTTTCTTTCCAGAGTTGATTACTATTCTGAATTTGGTGTTCATCATTCCCACTCATGTCTCTATAGTTTTACTACAAATCTGTATCTATAGGCACTTATTATTATGTGTTTTAAAACTTAAGTAAAAAGTAGCCTATTATCTATTATCATCCTTAAACTTGCTTTTTTGCTTCATATACATATGTATTTTTAAAATATTTATTTGAAATAATGTTGTGGTGGTGTTTTGTGTATTTTTCTTTGTGTTCATGTATAAGAGTTTCTCTAGGAAATATGCCTAGAAATGAAATTGCTGGGTGTGAGAGTGTCTTTCCTTTTAACAAAATTGATATACTTTTTCATACTTCTAACAGCAGTGGATAAGAATTCCTGTTGCTTCAACTTCACCAACATTTAGAATTGTCAGAATTTATAATTTTGGTTGAGCTGAGAATGAAATGTTATATCTTTTTAATTGGCATTTTCTTAAATGAGGTGATAAAAATTGGTATAAAAAAGGTAATCTTAGAAAACAATGTAACTACGGATATCATATATTCATTTAACTGACCCATGGAAGAAAAGTTACTTAAGCAAAGGTGCACCTCCCCACAAAACTGTGGCTTTAGAATTTTTTTTTAATTATGATTTTTTGTTCACGTTGGTCTGACATGCCACATCCATTTAGCTATGTCATTCTTCCAAAATGTGGACTGGTGCAAATTTTCTGTTCATACTAAAAATTAAAATTATTCTTTCATTATAGAATTTTCTTAAGAGCCTAGAAATTTACATGCTTTCTATGAGCTTTCAGTTTATTCTATACTATGACCTAATACAGATATTGAAGCACAGAATTGCTGAATTTAGAAAGCATAGGCCACCAAATCATAGAATTCTGTAACTAAGTTTAACTTGGATATATTGGGTTAGCCAAAAAGTTTGTTTGTGTTTTTCTGTAACATCTTACGGATCATCTGACTTTGTGAGTAATCAGAGAAAACTGTTGTCTATACTTATGTAGTTTGACTGTCCATGCTATGTAGATTCCTTAGTTTATCACCAGCTCTGCTTTATTTTGTGCAGTGATTTAAGAAACAAGCATATATTTCCCTTACTAGTCAATGAGAAAATGCCAGGCCCTTTAAAACATAAACATGGCTTATCTGTTTCCTATTAATGCATACCTTTTAAGGAGATAAATTGCAACTTTAAAAAATTAGAAGGAAATCTTTGTAGTATAAAATAATATTGTGTGCTGAAATACATGTGAAGTGAATATAAAATTAAATTTAATATACTTACTATTTAAGGTGGATACTTTACCTCTAATATACCTTTAACCATTTGGACAACAGTTGGGATACTTGATCTTTTAAATTTAATTTATGTCTTTTAAGGTAGGAAATCTTGAGATATTTTTTATGTTACAGATTTATGTATATTTTAGCAACTAGTAATGCAAAGCAATATGATATTCTACATGGTAATTTGTTACCACTGTATAAGTACTAGTTCAATTCAGTATAATATAATTTTAATTACGAAAATAAAGCTTTTATCTACTTTCATCTGGTTTTGATTTCTTCATTTTTATTATAAGATCCCTTCATAAATATTATGTAATTCATCTGTGGTTCTACTAAAATGTCTAGTTTTACTCAAATGGGAGATCAGACGGTAGCCTTAACATATGTGTTCTGTTTCTTCTCATCTTGTATGTCATTAGTAAAACTAAGGATGGTTATGATGTATAATGAAAATGCAGATTCATAACATGATTAGCTTGATGTAAAACAAATTTTAAAGTGCCCCAGGCTTTAAAGACATTACTCTGGATCTGTGCCCATGTTGTGTATACAAAGTGCTTTTTATATTATAAGAGCCTAGAATCAACCTGTTAGTGAAAATACCAGTAAATCCCAAATGACACACGGAGGGAGACAATTATAAATGGTGTCCGCTCACCAGAGCGTGTGTGATGGGGGCGGGGGGCAGTGTGTGTGTGCGTGTGTGTGCGTGCACACACATGCGTGTGAGGGAGCATTTGAGGATGAGTACTTTGGAATATCTTAGATTCCTCTAAGAGGATGAGAAGGGGGAAATCTTCAAAGCAATTTTAGAACCAAAGCACTAATGTGTGTCTGCACGATTGGTACTCACATCTGTAGAACCCTGGCTTTAGAGATAACACCATGAGGATAAATTTAATAAAAGACATTTACCTTAGCCCTGGTAAAAGTGAATACTAATTTTTCACTGTCTTTCAAAAAACCAAAACCTTACCAAACCACTTGCTCCTAAGTCATTGTTTGTGCGTGCCTTGTCCCTGGCTTCAACCTGGCCCCTGGGTATAGTCTGCTCTTTCCTCTTTCTCCCAGTTTCCCAATGTTCTCATGTGCCTAGTTTCCAGATGAGTGAAAAGAAGTTACGGGCAGTTTCATGTCACGTTGGCATGGAAAAGACTTGAGCATGCCTGTTAGACTAGGCACAAGGTGGGGTTAGGGGTTAATACAGAGACAGGAAGTGCAAAAGGCTCTTTCCTTCTGTTTTTTTTTCCTACTGAAACTTACCTGGAGGTCTACCATGGACCTAATTTGCTTGCTTTTAATTCGTATCTAACTGAAGGTTTCAAGGACATTTCAAATGGTGGGGACAATATGAGTAAAGGTGTCTTGAGGAAAAGCATGTGTGTCCTGGGGGAACTATGGACAGTTTAGGGCTAGAGCAGAAAGGGCAAACAGGTCATCCTGGCAGCCAAACTGGAAAGGTGAACAGCGTCTAGACTGTGGAGAGCCTCCCAAGCTGTTTTATGGATTCAGTTTTCATCTCTGAGAATGCAGTCAGCTGTTAAAGGATTTTAAGCACTGCAGTGAAATCATCAGAGTCCCAGTGTCTGAAGTCGACGCCGCCTGCAGTGTGGATGGAAGAGAACACTGGACGCAGTGGGACCAGCTGGGAGGCTGCCTGATTGGGGCAGCGGAAACAGGGCAGAACCCGAGGAGACTGCGTGCAGGATATGGAGAGGTGGCATCAGCTGACTTGGCACTGGATTTGGATGTGGAGAAGGAAGAGTCCAAGAAAACCTTAACATGTCCAGCTTGGCTTACTGGTTGTGTCCCCAAGTGAAAGAGAGAAATAGAGAAGCAGGTTTGGGGCTAAGAATATGAGTTTCCTTCAGTTCAGATTGCATTCCAAGTGTTGATGGGAAAGCTAGCCGGTGACACTACAGGGGGATAAGATTGTAAGGGAAGTATGGCCAGAGAGATGCTGAGCTGAACTCTGATAGACAGTAGGGACTGGAAATTTCAGGCCCAGGGAACAACACAAAGGCAGGAACCTGTGCGTCAGGTTTGAGAACTAGTTGTGTCTCAGAATGGCTACAGGGAAGCAGGGGTATGCAGCAGGGTGGGACTTCAGGCTGAGGAAGGAGGCTTGTGCCGGATTACCCAGGGCCCCTGGGATAAACTGGTGAGTTTGAACTTCACCTTCAAATCTATGAAGGATATTTTAAATCAGAGATATGATGAGATTTGTATTTTATAAAGAGAGTGTGGCAGTGTGGTCACTGTGTTGTGGATAGATTGGGTTTGGCGCTTAGAAGATGTCTGTTAGGGCTGTGCTGTTACAGTTTATGCAGGACTCAGACGTGAAATCAAAGTTAATTTTATTTTCCACAACCGATGGCATCCTGCTTCCAAGCACACAGTAGCAAAACGAAACCTAACAATTACAGCAGTAATAACAACAGAAATCCTTAAACGTGTCTATTTCAAGGTAACAGAATCTCTTAGGTGAACCTTTCAGGATGTAATCCCTGATAGTTCTGGATTCTCTGGAACGCCTTTGCTCACCTTTCTCCCTGGGGTGATCTAAGTACCCGGGGGACTCATTCATGTACCATCCTGGCCTTGGGGATGGCCTTGGGGTAGTTGTGGCTCTTGCATCTCTGGTACATGTGCTATGCTGGGTGTTGTCCGTGGCTCACGTGGACATATCCTCTGGTCGCCGTGAACCCTGCCTGGTAGCGGGCACAGGTGTGGCTAGTCCTGTGTGGTCCTCTCCAGCACCATGCTGGTCTCTATTCTTCAAGTCCTTGGTCCCCACAGTGGCCTCCAGGCTCAAGTGACCTACTAGTGGCCTCCTCATTTTCACAAAAGGCCTTTACTTAGTTGATCAAGTTTCTTGACACTGTTGTGTCCCCACTGGAGACCCAGGAATTCTTGTCCGCCTTCTCTCTGCCATACTGGGATGGGTTTTCATGCCTGAAGAAGACTTTTGTGTATAGAAAGGAATTCACCTATTCACCCGTGTTTTAATAAATAGTTGTTTAGCCCAAAGCTTAAAAAGTCAACTCATAGAACTTATTTTACTTATAAATCTGGTTATTTTTCACAAAATAAGAAAAATTACTTTCACTTAGCTATTTAACCAATTGAAGCTTCTTTAAACATTAACTCCATTTAATTAATCAAATTCCCTTAGCCATTTCAAATTATAATCACAAGTCTATGGTTTCAAGATACAGTAAAGATTTCCAATATCCTAAAAAGTTGACTAAGAATATACAGAACAACCCAATGAGTATAAAATATATTACCTTACCGATCCTCAGACTTTTAAGTATTAGCAGTAAAAGTCTCTGCTTTCTTCATTCATGTCTTCACATTTTACATTTTTATTGTAAAATATAACCCATATATATACATTTTTTATTTTTTTAAACCTATTTCTGTGTATTCCTGGAGTTATATGATAAACTTACCAGATCCCAAGAGAATACCAGGTAAGGTTACTAGTTGTTGGTTATTGACCATTCAGTGAGACAGAAGCCGGCAGTGGATAAGGGGTAGACTAAGTAGAAAAGAGGGGTAAAGACATTAATATCAGGCTGGTGGGTATGGGGAAGCATAAACAAATACATAGACACAGGAGTGAGCGTAGGGTATGGGTGACAGAAAACAGGATGGTGTGGACTAAGTGGGGGCGGGGGAGGGGATGTGTTAGATAGTTCAACTAGATAGTCATGAAAAAACTTTCAGTTAACTTTCAACTATTTACATTCTAATTATTCATGCTCTTTGTGTTTATGTCATGTTATTGTATGAGCAAGAAAGCAGAAAGAAGAAACGAATGGAGATGAAAGTCAAATCAGGGGTGTTTATTGTTTGTGCGGAGAGACTGGAGTCATCCTTAATTTCTTTCTTTGCCTCAAACCCACATCCAATCTACAAGTTCTGTTGGCTCTAGTTCCAAAATATGCCCTAAATCTGACTACGTATCATCTCCCCATAAAACCCTGGTCTAGATTATCACCATTTCTCACCTGGATTGCGGCAGTAGCCCCCTCATTTGCCTCCCTGCCTCTGTTCTTGGTCTCCTGTTGTCTATCCTACACCTACAGGCAGCAGCCAGAGTGCCCTCTCTTACGTATAAATCAGATCATGCCATTTTTCTGCTCAAAAACAAAACAGAAGCAAGCAAACCAAAAAAAAAAAAAAAAGAAAGAAAGAGAAAAAAAAACCTCTAGTAACTTCCTATAACACCTGGAGTAAGATCCCAACTCCTTACCTAGCCTACAATGCCCCATGCTCCACACCAGCCCTGGTCCTGTTCTTTTCTTCATGTTCTCTATCCTCCGGTTCTTTCTTTCTTCCCTCCTACTTGTCAAGCTGTTCACTTTGAACTTGCTGTTTCTTTTGTGTGGACCACCTTCCTCTCCCCTGACCACCCGCCCCAAGATTTTACAAGTCTATCACCTTTTCATCATTTGTGTCTCAACTCAAGTGACTCCTCTTCCAAGAGGCTTTCCTTGACTAGCTGAAATAGCACCCACCACTTCCCTCATGTCCTTCTCTACCAAATTTTACCTGAATTCTTTTCTCTGCTTGTCGATAACCATTGCGTGTGCACACACACATGGGAGCAGGAAAATGTCTATTTTTCTACAGTATATTGATTTTAATCAAAATTATATGTACATCATCTTACATGTCAAAGAATTCTATAAAAATAACACCACCTACACGTATGCGCTTTACAGCCACAACATGTAGTATTCTACAATTCCTTTTAATAATTCAACTTCATACTCTCCTCTGATTGTTTAACTCTCCTTTCCATATATTCAGATGTATCTACTCTTCTATCAATTTTTTCATCTTGATGAAAACTTTCCTGGTGCCTCCTGACCTTCTTCAATCTGGACGGCCATGCCTGGTTCGGAGCTATCCTCCTAGAAATTCTCTTTATCATCAACACCAGGGATTAGAGACTTCTCTCTCCTATTTCATTTACTTATTTCATAAAGGAACTTTGCTCCCATATTTCAATGGAATGTATCATCTCTTAGCTTCCTGAGAAAGGATATTTGGAAAATAAATTTTTTGAGACTTGACATACTGGCAAATATCTTTAATTTAAATGTCTTCAGTTTTCTTACTTGTTATAAAGTTTGTTAGGATACAAAATTCTAGGTAGAGAATTATTTTTCTTTAAGGAATTTGAAACATTGCTTTATTACCTTCTAGAAATACATGTTCCAATTAAGAAGTTTGAAGTCATGACCCATGCTTTGTATGTGCTCTGTTTTTTCTTTCTAGAAGGTTATAGGCGCTACCCTCTCTCCTAGTGTTTTGAAATTTCTCAACAATATCAGTTGGTATGTTTTTTTTTTTTTTTCAGTTGTTTTGTTTGGTATATATTAAGCTCTGAAAACTCATGTCCTAGGAAATATTTTAGAATTATTTATTTAAATTTTACCCTTTATTTTCTCTGCTCTCTTTTTGAAACTCCAGTTATTTGGATGTTGGACCACTAAGTTTTCTTACAGCTCCTCATTTTCTTATATTTTCTGTTCTTCTCTCCTATTTTCTGTCTCTTTTGCTCTATTCTCTGGGAAACTTCCTCAGTTTTATTTTCCAAACCTCACTGAATAACACATTTCTGTTATCCTACTTTTTATTCCTAAAGGCTCTTTTTTGTTGTTGGATGTTCTTTTTAAAAAAATTATAATTATTATTATTTTCCTCTCTTGTTTCATGGTTACAGTATCTTATTTCTTGAGGGATGTCAGTTTAGTGAGAGTTTGTTTTTGTTTTGCTTTCTTTTGCCTGATCTCTGTTTCCTGCAAGTTGCTTTTCTCTATTCATTTGGTTTCTACATTTCTTGGTAGAGGCTTTCCTCAGACATAGATAATCCAAGTTGGTGGTGTAAATTGGGATGCTTTTCAGCTTTTCTCACTGCCAACACTAGATTCAGCTTTCTCAGATCTGCTAAGTCAGTTAGCAGTCAGTAGTGGTCTGCCTGTTTTTTCACTTATAAAATTTGTTACTGTTTTCTTATTACCTTCCCTTTTAGTTCTTTGGGATTTATGCTTTTAAAAAACTCTATTTAGTGTTGCTCTAGTGGGGCTTGTAGAGAAAGCAAAAAATAAATGCTCATGTCCAGTTGGCCACCTTTTAATTTAACTACTCTCTTTTATGCATACATGATAAGTGGGAATTCTGTCTGTCTTGTTTACTGCTTCATCTCCTAGTGCCCACATTTCTGGCACATACTAAATGCATGATATATATTTACTGAATGACTGACCGGCTGGCTGACTAGCTTGCTTAGTTAGATTTCTGAACAGTCTAAAAGATGCAAAATTTTAAAATGACAGCATTGTTGGATACATCTACAATGAGGTATTTCTGAAAGGCAGAGGATGCAGACTTTATTTAAAGATACTTTTACTCTATTGTGTATCCTTAAATTTTTTAAATTAATTTTTCTAGATTTTTTGTTTAAGAATTTAAAAAGGAAATATAAACTGTTGTTGGAGTAACAGGGCACTTCAGGAGAAATATGTTGGGTGTAACTAAAATACAGTGTATGGTAGCTTTTTTAAAAAACTGAACCTTAACTTTTTATTCCGTTTTCCTGTCTCACCCAAACACATACACCAGGTGAATACAGTGATTTCAGGTCTCTTCTAATTTCTTAACTTCCTTAGAGTTTGGTTATTCCCCAATGTTAGGATGGCAAATTTCTAGCACATTTTCCATGACTCAATTTTGTTCCATAAAGTATTTTAAGTATGTTTTGAACATGAGACCAACATTAACTCTCTTTTGATGATAAGTCCAACTTTAGAGTTTCCAACGGGGGGTAAATATAACAACATGTAAGGAAAATAAAGGAAAACATAGAAGCAAAGGAAATTCAGGGAAATCATTTTTCTTTCACAAACCCGTGGCATGTTCCCTCAAGTAGCCAAGTATGCATGTATTAATTAATTTGAATAAAACTTATCGAGCACCTATTATGTGTACCAAGCTGTGCTAAAACTGGAAACTCAACCATGCCCTGTCTGGGCACTCATTCTATACTTGTTTAATTAAATTGATTTGAAATTCAGTTTTCTATTGCTATTTTACTATCCATAAGAGCTTTCCCGTAGCAGTAAACATTTTTATCCCCGTGCCATTTTGGAAAGTTGTGGAACCTTCCTGCATCCTTTTTATTGTTTAGCCTGTTTACAGATTATAAATTGACACTGTAAGTGATATGACCACAAAGGGCACAGAAAAAACCTGTGCTGAAGCCAGAATTAGAACTTGAATCTGTCGTGCATCTGTTTTAGTCTAGTGAGTAGTACCCTCTGAACTGTAGACAGATTTTAATAATTCTACACATTTAAGGAAAAGGGCACCATTTAAACCTTGAACAGTAATAGAAATACAATCAAAGAAGATGGAAACATAGGGGAAGGAAATCAAGATTATCATATGTTGCTTCCTGAGGTCTTCACATGAAATATCTCATTTAAAATATCTTTTTTTGGGATTTCCCTGGTGGCGCAGTGGCTAAGAATCTGCCTGCCAGTGCAGGGGACACAGGTTTGAGCCCTGGTCCGGGAAGATCCCACATGCCACGAAGCAACTAAGCCCGTGTGCCACAACTACTGAGCCTACGCTCTAGAGCCCGCAAGCCACAACTACTGAAGCCTGCATGCCACAACTACTGAAGCCCGTGCGCCTAGAGCCCATGCTCCACAACAAGAGAAGCCACCGCAATGAGAAGCCCGCGCACCGCAAGGAAGAGTAGCCCCCACTCGCCGCACCTAGAGAAAGCCCGCGCGCAGCAACGAAGACCCAACGCAGCCAAAAATAAATAAATTAAATAAATAAATAAAGTATCTTTTTTCAAATCTAGGTCATTCATTGGTTAGTAATAGGCATGATTTTGGGAAATTGTAAACAGAAAGCTTAGAGATGTAGATTCCTCCTTTTAAATAATCTTCAGTAATTAATCATGAATTAATTTATCTGTGGAGAGTTAGGTCATTTTTTTTTTTAATTTATCAAATGCAGTGCCTCCCAAAAGAGATGAGTATACTAGTAACAGTACTGTAAATGTAAAACATACAAAAATCTGCATATCTAAAAATGTTGTCTTTTTTTCCCCTTTAGAATGTCTAAGTCACAGACACACATTCTTTAAAAAAGGCCTAGGATCCAGCTGGCTTTCTGATTCTTGTCTTGAATAACTTCTTTCTTGTTTTCCGCTTTGTTTTTGTCCTGGCCCTCCTGCACCTCCTCCCTAGCCCTCTCCAGCCACTTTCTGCTGGTGAGGAAGAGCCGTCCTCGCAGGCAAGGACGGGAAGGAAAGTGAGCAGCTGTCCCAGGAGGCCGGAGCTAATGGGGGTTTTGCGGATCTTTCAGCAGGGGCTGTCGATGCTAACCGCGCGGTAGAGGTCTCCTTTACTGGCTCTCTGACCTCTCGGTAAACTATTTGTTTTTCCTTATATTGATTAAAAAAACAAGCCACCAGCCTGTAACTCCCTATCAACCAGCTGTTGTTTTTAAGAATCATGTACGTTTAAAATATACGATTCCAGGAAAAGACCCTGATCCTGGACTTGGTTTTACTTTGCAATTCAGGTAAACCAGATCATCGATGATATTACAACAGAATCCCTGAAAGAAGCAGCAGCTGCTTCCAGACTTGTGTTTTTTCAAAGAATATGAACTACAAATTTAAAGGATCAGTCTAATATACCCAGTATTAGGCTATCTGAAATAAGAATTCTTATTCATTATGAGCATCTAAAGACTAAAAAACTTGAAGCTTTGTTTACATTTTGGCCATAAAAAGGTACTCTTACTATTCAAACAAACTGAAGCTATTGTTTTCCTTAGCATGTAATGCAGTCTACTTTTTCTTACTTTATAGCATTCTAAAGTAAAATTCAAAAACCCAAGGCAACTTGATCGCCTGCAAGTATGAATCTTTACAGTAGAGAAACCTCTAGATTGTATACCTATTGACATTGCTTAATAAAAACATCTAGAATAATGGTGCTTCTGGTTGCGTTTCCAATAGCAATGTGATTGCAGCACCCTGTGGATTAAGTTACCGATCCTTTGAATTCTGACCTTCTGTCTAAAACAGCTTTAGAGGTTACTCTTTTTTTCCGATTTGGGAGCCTAGAGGGGGGAAAAGTTAATGCTGTTTGAAGGAAGGAAAAATTTCTATAGGTTATTAGATTTTGGTTTTTTTATTTGTCCCCTTCCTGGCAAATCCTTTGTAGCAATCATAGAGCCTCTTGATTCTGAGTACTTAAACTATACCTCCAAATACATAAGGAGAATTCCAGTGCATTTTGAATGTAATTATTTCCTCGATGAATAAATCAAGTGCTTATGATGGAATAGCTATTAAGATCCAAGCAATATCACATTGGATAAATATAATTAAGGACTACCACAGGGAAGAAATTGATAGAACTGTCCATACAATTGCTTGTTGTAAACTCAGACCCTTAGCTGCTCTTTTTAATATAAAGAAAAAGTTGGGAATATTTATAATCCTGCTTGAGGAAGATAATTCACATTTTTTGGTAAATAATGAGAAAAAAAATATAGCTGCTGATTTGATCATTCAAGTTTAAGGATTCATCACATTTTTGCCCCTATGGACCATTTAATGTATGTACTTTTATTTTTGAACCAGCAAATTAACTTGCAATATGTGTTTGTAAATAATCAGATATTGTATAGTGATGATGTCTAGTCTCTATTAAATATATCATTTCCATATATCACACACCTTTCCGGATTTATTAACTTCATTAGGTGTCACCTTGCTCCAAAATGATGATACAACCAGGACACAGTGATGCCCCAGTGCTCCATCTACTGTTTAGCGGTAACTTTGATGGTGCTAGAGAAAGAAGGCAGATTCCAGAACCAATAGTTGGAGGCGGGGCTTCCCTGGTGGCGCAGTGGTTGAGAATCTGCCTGCCAATGCAGGGGACACGGGTTCGAGCCCTGGTCTGGGAAGATCCCACATGCCGCGGAGCAACTAGGCCCGTGAGCCACAATTACTGAGCCTGCGCGTCTGGAGCCTGTGCTCCGCAACAAGAGAGGCCGCAATAGTGAGAGGCCCGCGCCCCGTGATGAAGAGTGGCCCCCACTTGCTGCAACTAGAGAAAGCCCTCACACAGAAACGGAGACCTAACACAGCCATAAATAAATTAAAAAAAAAAAAAAAAAAAAAAGTTGGAGGCGGGGGGAAGCATATTTTTAAAAAACAGGATTCATACAGATAAGCTGTTACATTATGTGTTAAAATGAATGAAGAATGTATATAGAATGCCGGCACAGAGTAAGCACTCAATAAACGCTAATTTCCTTCCTTCTTCCATGAGATAGTCATCATTTCCGAAGAATTTAAAAACCGTGAACTCAGCTGTCATGAAACCTGGAAAACACAGAGCAAATTTCCAGATCCTCTTAAAGGTATTGGGAGGTGCTGACAAGATGGGTTTTGCCCATGGCTTAGAGAAAAAAAGGTTGAAGAGACAACCTGGGTTTTCTAGGTTGCTTCATGTCAACAGAAATCCATTTTATAGTTTGAGAAAGCAAAATAGCTTATTGCTCAGATTAAGCATCCCAAGACCAATTATTTACATATTTTTGGCAGAAGGAAGAAAAAGTAACTCTCTTTGCCATTTTGGGAAATCAGTTGATTTTAAAAGAGAAAACCCAGTATGTCCTATTTTTTTTTTTAGATTAAGTACCTCTATCATCCCATTCCCTCTTCTTAAAAACCTACTGCTGCCTTTGTTATCATTATTAGTTTCAAGAAGTGCTGCTCAAGCTTTCTATTAAGAATAATTTTTTTAAAAAACATCCTATAGGCAGTCATTACTACATATGATAACAAATCTCCCACTCTACATAAATAAATGGGTATTATTCATATGTAATAACCAATGTGCTTATTAGGGAGCCAGGAAATAGATTATATTTCGATATTGTGTTGGTATAAAGACTCTAATTTTTATTACAATAATTTTCCATGGTACAGTGAATAGCTAGTAATTGCCTCCTTAAATTTGCTGTTAAAAGCTATTCATCTTGGAATTTGAATGGGAAACATTTAGCAAAATACTGGTAGACATTCAGTTTGGCGGATTTAATATCATTCTTAAAATAAATAGAGGATGTTTTACTTGGTTATGTTTCAGCAGAGGGCTACTGGGAGCAGGGCCCTCATTGCAGGTCTCGTGCCATTGGGAAAGAGTAGGTCATGGAACTGACCGCTCCACATGCCAGCAAGGATGGTAATGTCAGCCATCTAGACCCTGTTCCAAAGGTTCCATTAAAAGCCAGGAATGTAGAGCCATGGCATGGACCACGAGAAAAAGAGTTATCTGGAAGCAGAGACACTGGAAGTACAATATTTTGGAATATTTGCTGTTCTACTTTGAGCAGTTTAAATCACAAAATGTTGAATATTTCCAGGTATTACTGATTTTAAGAATGTGGAAGAAATAATAACTAGGATTTCGCTTTTGAAGAAAAAGCACTGATCTTTAAGTGCGAATACTATTTTGCAACTTACTGTACCATTATTCTTGAGTCAGAATCTTCAGGAAGAATGGTAGAAACAGAGAGGTAAGAGATAGTGGGCATCAGACCAGGTAATTGCATGCATGCTTAATTGTAAAATGATTTAAAGGTAAACAAAAATAGAAGAAAAAAACTTCTGAGTCTATCTTTTATTGGAAACTTCACAACTACTCAAGAACTGTATTATCGTTCCTGGGATGGAAAAAGGGAAAGGGAGATGTGTTTTAGCTTTTGCTTTCTCAGTGTTTGTTATATTTAATTGGATTAATCAACTGTATATTCATGTCGTTTTAGAAAAGTTCCAACTTAACCTTTTCGATTGTTCTAATGGATCCCTTATATCTACCCATGTCTTTTTTCTTTTTTAATTAGGCACATTTATTTGTGTAATCATGCCTTTATTTAAACTTCTCTGTTCATTGAACAGCACTAACAACTTCTGTCAAAATTGCAGACTTCTATATAACCAGGCACATATCTAGACAACAGTTTGCTCTGTATGATAAAACTTGTTTGGAGATACATGAAAGATATCGTCCTTTTTGAGGGTATTCAAACATTTTGTTACAGTTGACTATTCCAAGCGTTTTCCTTTTCCAGATAAAATTTATTTTTTAGTGTGGAAAAGGCATATTAGAAATTTTTTCCTTCTATTCATATGTTTATGTGTTGAAATTTTTCCAGGAAATATCAGATAGTAATGTTTTCTACTATCACCTGTTTTTACTAATGGCAGATTTTTAGCAAATTTTCCTAATTTCTGTTGTAATGGGTATGACTTTATTTAGGGAACACCTTGGTCCTTAAAGTATATGGTTAAGTCATGTAATTATAGTTGTGAAAATTTAGAAATAGGAAGTTAACAGTACACTACAAACTGGGTCTTCTTAGTAATGGCTTACATTTTGGCTGTTTATCAGAGGATAACTTATTTTGGTGTGAGTTGTATGGTATTTATTACATATTTGATATTCAGAAGTAGTAACCAGACAAAATTTATGGATACGCATGTGATTGTTTTTAGGCCATCTAATTTTGCTTTAGGAAAAGGAAAGCATTTAAAAGTGGTACACACTTTTGAAAAGTTAAAAAAATAAATAAGTGGTATACATGGATATTTCTTGTAGCCAATGACTAAGTTCTTTGTTACATAACTATGCAGCATGACCTATATCATATCAATTAGTGCTCACTTTACATTCATCATGCTTTTCATCATTTTCTTCATAATGACATGCATCATTTCTTTAATGGTTCTTGTTTGGTTATATAAATAAAAATAATTGAATTTCAATATAAAAACTAATGTAATGTGATAAATTTGATTACATAAAAGTCAGATATGTTACATGATATTCCTGCTGACTTCATATAGTTTGTGTCTTCTGGATTCGCCAGTATAATCTTTCATGGATCAGAAAAATAATATTTTATCTTTTTATACCTAAAATAATTTTTAAAACTATGGGAAACATGGCCACAATAGCTTAAAGTTTCAAATACGGTTGAATTCTCCAAACAGCATCTCAAATTTTATATTTTATGGAGCTTAGAAATAAATATGATAGCAAAAGCAGTTACTGTGTGGGTCTTTGATATCTAGATTGAATTATTTTATCTCACGGCACTAGAGACTTCCATTACCTGCTGTATTTTATTTTCTGCATATATACTCTAGTATACTGAATAACCGATACTTCTGGTCTGGGAAAGTGCTGTAGGTGGTAACGTAATTCTATTTTGGCTGCCTGAACAGATCCAATAGCAAACAACTGATTTTTGACCTTGCTTCCCAAATATGGTAGGTGGCTAGTCCATGATTCCTTGCCGGTACCATACAAAATGAAATCCTAGGTGACTTTGCAGTTTAAGCGGTCTCTTAGGTTTGACAAAGTGTTCTCTTCTGAGGAATTTAGATTGGCATCCTTGGTGGGGGGTAGGGGGTGGGGAGTCCATATTGAATTTTGGTCATTAGAAGCTTTTTCTTTGTTTGCATTGGAATGGTGCTTTCATTTACAAATTAGTAAAGTAAAGGTAAGACTGTCTGTTTTATGAGTTGATGATCTGAAATGTATTATAAAATCATTTAACAAGTTACTGTGATTTCTAAAATGTTTTTTCATACCAAGGCAGGAGCCTTAACGAAGAAGATGCTTATTATTACTAATAAAAAGACTAGATCCATAGAGTAGTATTACTGTTAATGACAAAACAGTTTTAAGGAAAATCCAACAGGTATAAAGATTCTATTTTAGAGTACAAAATTGGTTATGATGAGTAAAAATAAACATTTGTATTTGAACTATGGTATAAGGCTGGCAAAAAGCAGTATAATAATTAGTCATGCAAGTGATGCCTTCTTTAAATATTTGAAATCAATATAATGGTTAAGTTATTGATCTAATAACTGAAGTCATTTATTTGCCTAAAACATGATAGTAAGTAAATATTTTAAACTGTAATTTAGTCGTAATCTGAATAGCTCAACTACCTAGGTGAGCATTGTAGACTTTCATGCATAGATTGAGTTTAGTTAGAATTTTTTAAAAGAACAGACTGTAAGGAAAGAGTTCTAGGTAAAATAAATCTTTTCCCCCAAAATCATTTTAAAATATCAACACTGAAATATTATCTGGTTCATATCCAAAAAGAATTGCTCCTGTAAAACTTGCCATTCTAGAAATCACTGCAGAATTAACATTCAGGCTTTCATTGTTAAACTGATAATAGCTTACACGTTTGCTTTTTCTCTCCCTTTGCTTACTTAATATGGAAATGGCCATTCTAGTTTTCATTTTCCCCAGACCTGTTAGTTGTTACATTCGGAAAAAAAAATTTTTTTTTTGGAAAAGTATCGATTCCCTAAGTTTCAGGGCCTGAAAACAAGTTTTGGAAAAGTATGAAAAATAACGTGTAACTACTCCCCAAAGCTCGTAATTGGTAGCTGCTGTAGCAAGAGATGTGTGTTGACAGTGTCTCCGAGAAGCGATTCTCACACAGCTGTTTATTCAGATAGCATGGGGCGCGTTCATTTACATAATAAATTTTTTCGGAGCAGCAAGGTTGAGTCAGAGAGAGCAGGGCTCCTCTCAATTGTTGCATTTAAACCAATAAGGATAGGACAAGAGAATAGCTGTGGTTTGCGTTGAAAAAACAAAAAAAGCCCCGAGGCTCCGCGGGCGGACCTACAAGGCTGCGCCAACAGATCGAGGGATGCGATGGTGCAGTTTCTTTGTCTGGGCTTCTCAGATGCTATCAGCTGCTGCTGTTTAGAGGGAAAGAGCGCGGGGCTCAAAGCGGTGACTAAACAGGACGGTGGGAGCTGATGGCTGCGAGTTTGGGGCGAGGTAGAAACTCTCCAGTGCCACTTCCGACTCTGAGCCTTCCTGTTGCCGTCCAGTGTGGCGGTTTTCTCGCCGGGGCCAGCGTGTGCGCTCAGTCGCTCGGCAGCCCGAGCCTGCAGCGGCGCCCAGGCGGCGGTCCTCGCGGCCCCGCTTCCCCCCGCGGACGCGCTCCGCTTGCCGAAGCGCCGGGCTCCGCCGAGAGCCCCTAAGAGCCCTCCCGCGTCCTTACCCAGGAGCAAAACTATGTCAGGAATGGAGGTTTGCTAAACCAGAAAATTCGAAGGAGCCCAGGAAACTGGTGGATGCAGCAGATGTAAGCGCTGTAAGTACAAGCTGACTGTTTGAAAAACTGTTCTGAATGACAACAGCTGTCCTGTGGGCAAAGCCCAAGATAACAGGAGCGCTTTGAGTTATTGTTTTGATTTGTTTTAAAAGAAAAACATTAGGGCGTGGGGAAGATTATGACACTGTGTACCCAGTGCTTTATGGGCCACTGGGTTCCATCGTAAAAGTATAAGTTTTAACCCCCAAATTAGCTGAGCGATTAGAATCATTAAGAGGTAATTAGAAATTAATTGTTAAGGATGACTTTTGTTGTGCTCTATGTAAATAAGTATATTGCATCGCTATATTCTTGTAGGGAGATCACTTCATTATCTCTTTTCTGCACAAACCTCAACTATTACTGTGTGATACTGATTAAAGCGGTATCTGTCTATATCCATTGCAACACACAGATAACTTTTCCTATACATTTTAGTTGGATTGGAGAAAAGGAGGAAGGAATTAACATTTTCAAAGGACGACAGATAACAAAAATAAATTGAAACCACTTTTTAAGGAAGGAAATCCTTTCGTTTCAATAAACGAATTTCCCAAACATTATAGTAAAGGGCTCATCTTCAAAAGGTGAAATAATAAACATTTGCCAAATTAATATATTTCTCACTTATTGACACTTAACAGGACTTGAATGGACCTTGAAATTAAAAACAAGGTTCTTAAACTTTTGAATTACCACTTAAAATATTTGTCATTCAAAATCAGTATATGAATTGCTAATGACTCATGGGCTTATATTTCTTGGGAGGAGTTTTTGAAACATTTCAGCACAGCTTTTGCACGAATTCAGTAAATTCAGAGCTGTCACTGAATGTAGACAAGTGTTTTTATGTTTCAGTTCTTAAAATGACAAGGGATACAAAAAGTCACTAGTTAAGCACATAGTGTAGTTTTATAGGCTGGGGGTTGTTTTCTTGATGTATCTCTCATAGTAGGTTTTATTTTAGGCGTGTGAGTCTTTTCGCCCACCGTTTGGGATTTGAAGACATGCACACACGAATAGTCATGCTTTTTTGCATTATCAAATATTTGATATTTGCTTTCTCGCTGCTTGAGTTCTCCTAAGGCCCAAAGTGTTCAGTTAAGTGAGCAAACAGCCATGGATTTTCAATCCTGAAAATTCTTCGTGGTGACAGACAGAGCAGCCTAACTGAGCCACTGTTCAGTTTTAGAATGCCAAAGGGAAGTCAACAGCTCTGGGAGTTTGGTAGACATAATAAATGATTTTCTCAAAAGAAAATTTCCTCTTGAATTTGAAAATTTATTTTGTAAGAATACCTTGGGGAAAAAAATACTCGCAGTGAGAATAAAACCCCTTCCATGTAATCAACTATCGAAAGTATTACATTCAACATCTTAAATAAATGCTAATTTTGAAAACAATCCGTCAAGTCTATAGGTAGAATCAGTGTCGTTCACATACTTGTTTTTGTTTTCCTGGGGACTCTATTTTGTCATTTTCTTTAAATAAGATACTTTAAAAAGTGATACAGTATATTACATTTAAAATCAGTAAGGGTATTAAAGAATTCATTTTATGGAGTCTGATAAAGAAGGAGGTAGGTGTTACCACTGAAACGACATCTACCTCTTCCTGGAAGTTCATTTCAATTTTAGGTTTAGATTTTTATTACATCATTGACACCATCGTTGGAAATGTTGATTGAGGAACATTTTAGCAAGAATGTATTCTGATTTCAAAGCAGGCTTCTGCCTAAGGCACATTTTTTTTTCCTATAAAATACACTCTGATTAGAAAATTGCCATTGTCTTTCAAATTTGGGAGTACTCAGGTTGGTCTGTGGTTGGGCAAAACTAGCTCGCCTGCCAACTCTGTTTATTTAGATAAGTTCAGTACTTTCACTTTGAAAATTTCTTTTGAGTTTGAAAAAAAAGTTTAAAATTATAGTCATTTTATAAAAATTGCTTCTAGCAAGCAAAAAAGCCAATGGAAAACCCATAATTTAAACAAGTACCTACATTTTATTTGCTCTCTGCTGCTGAGATTTAGAATCCCTTTCCATTTACAGTTTACTTTTCACAGAACATTATTAACTTTTTGGCTTCATACATGATCTTCTGTCAGATGCTTTTGATTTGTAATTTAGCAAAGTATAATAAACAGTGCAAAAGTCATGAATTTTGCTCTGCATCCTGAGCTCTGTGGTAGGGAAAAATGTGATAAAATGTGTACCTTAAGTCTTGTTTGATGATCTCTCAAAGCAAGTTTGCCTTCTGGAAATAATTTCTGGGGTTGAAGAGCATGGTATTAACAGATTTAATGTGGCTATTCAATGGATTGGCGAAGTACTATGTGAGGTTTAACAAAATGAGAGAGACAAATTGAACATCAACAAAAGTTACATCTGTGAAGAATTAGAAATTTAATTAGAAAAAAGGCAAACTTAAAAGACCTCATTAACTAATCAGAAGTCAAAGTTACTAGTTGAGGATTCTTGAATTGAAATTCTAAGAAGTTCTGCTCTCTTTTTTCTCTGTATTTTCACAACTCTGTCAGTACGCTACGCTGGGTATTCTCTACAAAGAGTTTTAAAAAGCATTAAAGTGAAATGACTTCATTGTAATCTAAGATGACCATTTATAATGTTATGGGAAATATTTTTGCACTCCTAGGAGCATTTGAATTAAAAATACCAGATTAGGAGGAGACAAGAAACATACTAGGTTTATGGATGTAAAGCAGAAAATATGAGCTTACTGAATGCCTAACAGCATTTTTCTGAAAACCATGAAATATTTTTTTTCTCTTTGAATGGAAAGGCGCCTAATTAATTATTTTTGCAGCACATTGTGTTTTTAGACCTTGAAAACCTAGAACCTTCCAGAGATATTGGCAAATGTAAGAGAAAATCAACGCCAATCAGAAATAGGTGTTCTTTTTAGATAAGTCATTACAAGAGTATGTTTTCTTACTGCACTGTAATCTTGTACTACACATAAAAAACTAAAAGCATGTGAAGTGTAGCATTTTGTAAACTGTAACTAATTTTGCTCACATCTGTGTCTAATTGTTGTCTGCATTCGCATTCTTGAGAGTAGATTTATTTTTCCTGGACCACGATGTGGATTCAGCTGACCAGCCTAAGTGAGGATTAGTTGTTTTAAAGTTATTTTGATTAAAGAGTCATTTTTAAAAACAGTAACACACAACACATGGTTTAAATAATCCTTGAGACACAAAAGAATATATCTGATGTATACTTAATGAAATGAAGATCATGGATACGGGTTCAAAAATTGTAGTGTACGAAATACAGTAGAGACTGAGTCCAGCCAGCCTAAAAAAAAGTATGTTGCTGTGAAAATGCATTTTTTTCAGTGAGAAAGCGTGTTAGAATGATTCTTATTTTGAAGTTCATTTTTTTAATTAACAGATTGACTTTGCAATTAAATAGGATAGGTTAAACCTCAAATATAATCAAACTTTCAAAGTATACAAGGAAACTAAAATTAGGTTTCTAAGATGATACTATCTAGCCAAGGTTAAAATAGGAATGTATTTTAATATGTAACAGAAAGTATGTTTTACATACTCTTTCACATAATTAAGCCAAGAGAGTTCTTAAAATTAAGTTAGTTCTCACCTATAATTTATTCCAGGTGTATAAAAGTGGAAAAAAAGAGAAAAAAAGGGAAATTTATCCTTGAGGTATATCGCTGCAGTTTCTAAAGGAAAACAATCTTGTGTGAGAACATTAATTTCAACAAAAATATCAGAAGCCAGTTGTCACCAAATGACCTATCTGTAGGCATTAAAATGAAACTTTTATTGAATACTCAGGCATCTCTTTAAAATTATTTTTCGTCCTGCACATATTTTAGAAAAGTATACCTAGAAATTTCGTGTAACGTTATACCAAGATATTTAGACTTTAACGATGCTTTATTCTTGCCAAAAAGGTAGTACTTTTTAATTTCATAAATCATAATTAAAAAACAACAGGACTCAACAGAAGATGCTTGGCTGGATAACTTTAATGCCATTTGAGATGCTTCAGTTTTTTCATCTTTGTTCTGTAACCCTAATTGATGTCTGTTCCGGTTGAATGAAAATACACATCAAAGATTTGGAATTCTGAGTCATTTTAAACGTTATGCAGAATGCCCTTTACCTCCGAGGCGTTAGCCTGAGCTTGTGGGCCAGCAGCCCACCCTCACCTGAGCTTATCACCTGCTGGCAGTTTTGCTGTCTCTGGACGAAGCGCAGTGACTAGCAAAGCCTGCAAGCTAAGTTAGCTGTTCAGTGAAATGCCAAATACAGATTCATCTGGAGACAAAAGAGACCAGAACTCTGGCCAGCTGAGACACTGAATTGATTATTCAACTCTCCATTCTCTCTCCTGGTTTAAAAGGTGGAAAATTAAACCAACAGCGAACTGCTTTTGCTATTTCACCAGGCAGTGATGGATTTCCCTGAATTTAAACATCCACTGGATTTTCAATTTGCTTGGGTACATGAGCACATGACTCCACGATGGGACTCTGGGGAGGAGAACTTGCCTTTGCCATTTCTCGTTGAGTCCGGCACTGCCTGAAAAGTGGCCCAGAAGCCGTTTTGGTGAATGTTCAATGACAAATAGTAAATATAGGAGAAAACCATCACGATAAGGATAAGAAGTGTCCGGAGGCAAAGGCGTGGGCGGGAACTCGATTTCAGCTGCTGAGAGCAGGAGCTGAAAGATCTGAGGATGCTGGAGGGTTAATGCTTGAACTGCTGCTGTGAAACACACTCATTTTGCTAATAGCTATTTTTTTTTTTCCAAGCACCTTGTCCAAGCTGCCTGGATAAGGCTGCTTTGCATGTTGATTGGGGGAGGGGTAATCCCGTTTGCAGCTGTCATAGGCCAGTGATGAATCACTATCCCGTCATTTGGCTGCCTTCCCCCCCTAACAAGGGGAGGAGGAGGGCAGACCTGGAGGAGGAAACAACAGTGGAGACCTCAACTTAAAGACAATATGCCTTTCACCGCTGCAGTATCCTCCTTTTTCTCTTTTGGTTACAAGAGAACATTGCAGTCCTGAGCACGTGCTCTGTATAATTAAGAACTGACACTGAAGCAGAGTAACAACAGCTTCTAATTGTTTACCCCTGATCACAGGTGCAAACATCTCAAACCAGTTCAGATGTTGCTGTTTCCTCAAGTTGCAGGTAAGGATATCGTTGATATTTGACATTTGGGGAGATTACCTTTCTGTGACCCCCCCCCAATCTATTTTTGTCTAGTATTTCTTAATTATTTCTATTAATAGCCTTGGTTGGAAATTACTTAACCATTTGTGTGTGTGTGTGTGTGTGTGTGTGCTTGTAAAAAAAATTGTTAAATATGTAGAAAGGGAAGAGGATCCTGGGTTTGCAAATGATTAGGGGTTCTAGTTTCTGGGGTTAGGAAAACTGTGAATGTGTCATGAGAATGAGGGGAGAAAAACTGGATTTTAAGCCATTTCCCATTTGAATCCAGAAGACTTGGGGAAGTCAGAACTCACTTTGGAAGTAAAACGGTTCATGTTAAGCCGTTTTAAAAACTGACGTTTACAGTCAGTTTAAGTGCAGCCTCCAAATTAAAATGACTGTAGCTTTTATTGGCCTGGTGGGGATGAGGAGCAGACAGTCTTAGCTTCATACATATTAACCCCCCTCCTTTTTTTTTTAGAAAAACACTTTAAAATAAAGTGAATGGGCCTTAGACTTTCAAACACTTGGCTGTCAGAAAACAGAACGGTATCTAGGTGTGTTTTTAGTCACTTTAAACAAATGCTCGCCTGTCTTCATTAAGAAAAGGTGCAATATAAGTGAATGGCTCTGAAATTGTGAACACGAATAGTGGCTTCTGTACCCTGTAGAGTGTACGCAACTGCTGAGTCGAAGAACTTTCGGGGCAATTTGAGCAGGGCAGTGGCATTGTTCTTATTTCCCTGAGTGGGTGACAGCTGAGGTATTCTTACTGCTAGTGTTCCTGGGGACTCACTGTATGCTGGCCTGATCCCTCCTCACTTGGGCAGGCTGTATGTAATCCACAAAGCAAACAAGTGAGCGGACATCAGGATGTTTTAATGCTGCATTTGTTTCAAGGGAGACAGAGGAACAATTAAGCAGTTTACCAGAGTAAACACATGCATCAGGGACATCTCATTCCCTGTCACTGGACTATAGGCTTCAAGTGTTGTATTTGGTTTGGAGACCCATTAAATTACAGTTGGGCGGTAAATTATAAGGGAGTACCTAGTGCTAATTTATTAGATGAAAGAGATTCCATAGAAAAGTGATTTTTTTTTTTTTCAATTTTACACTTTCATCTTTTAGAAAAATAATGCCTTGGGGGTTTTTTCCCACCTAAAAAGAAAAGCATGACGGTCTGTTTTCTTTGATAATAAAAATAGATGGAATTGTCTCATTAGATCTTGGGACTTGATGAGCTATCGGAGGAGAGAAAAAGAGATTTAAAAAAAACTCTATATGAATGGCTGAATAGGTAAGGCCAGTGACATCTTGTAATAGTACACGTTACTTTATGAAAGGATGGCTGAAGTGAAAATGTAAGACGAACTATTTTGAGTCGAAGAAGATAGATACAATGGGACTTTTGTGCGAATGTGTTTCAAAGAAGGTGTCAAGTCGTTAGCACATTAAATAGTGGGGTTATGAATTTGGTACATCTGTCAAACGGAAGGCTTCTTGTCTTTAGGTCTATGGAAATGCAGGATCTAACCAGCCCGCATAGCCGTCTGAGTGGTAGTAGTGAATCCCCCAAACTCGATAACTCTCATATAAATAGTAATTCCATGACTCCCAATGGCACCGAAGGTGAGTGTCTGCCTTCTCACTGTTTACTTTGCACCTTGTTTCTTCATCAGTATACACTGTGTTACTAGGTGGTTATGATTTCAGTTGTCAAATCCATGAAACCACTGTTTTATTTCTTGTTTAGGTAATTTGACTTATGAACCAGTATTCACCCTTACTTAGGGACTGCATGTTACCAGGTTATTATAACATTACACAGACTGGTTTTATTTCACATAGATGCATATGTATGCATAGTATACATGTGTATGTGTGCATGATAAATTTAAGCTTTGAGTGTGTTTTTTCTTCTTGTTGATCGTTCTCCACAGCACAGTATCAATTTGCAATTGTTTTGCTCTATGAGCCATGAAAATTTGGATTATTTCCTTTATTTTACTTTCCCTTTGTTACTGAATATAACCAAATTTGTTTCAAGGCAACATTAGACTGGATTGTCTCTAAATATCAATAAAATAATTTGTGTGCCTAATGTTTTTGTGGCTTTGACCATTGAAATATAAAGAAGTAAAAAAATACTTATTGTTTACAAATATACGACCTTACTTGGAAGATAACATGAAATTCATTTACTTTCTTAAAGATTAAGTATATACTTCAAACATAGTACTGTTACAATGATTTTTGTGTAATTAATACATATGAATATTTATGTAAATTTTATGTAAGTAGGAATGCCTACTTTAATCCATATATACCTAAGTCTAAACATACAGGTAAAGCTATTTGTATGTATCATTAGCTGTTGTGCACGTTTATTTAGGTACTATACATATTTTTAAAACTTCATAGAAGGGTATGTTACATATTGCATTGTATTTATTTCTACTTTAGCCTATTGAAATATTCCTTCTTCACAGGTGATATTTTTGCTTATTTATTCCTTACTAAGCCTTAGGACCTTGATGAACTTAGAACATAAGTTTCACTAGAAGTTTGATGAATTATCTACATTAGAATTCCATCCATAAACAAAACCCTTAACCATCATTTTTCAATCACCATGATGATCTTTTATCATAGTTCTTAAAAACAACAACAACAAAACCCCTAAATGCCATAAAATTGTTTGTTTGGTGCAATATTCCAGTATGTGTGAGGGAAGCCTTTTGAAACTGATAATGATATGAAATTTCTAGTAATGGATACAATATAAAATCAGTTGTTTCTGATAGGAGATAACTTTTACAGCCTCAGTGATTGTTTTTACATGTAAGTAGTCTGTATTTTCCTTTTTGAGTAAATACCTTCATTTATGGAAAATGGTCCCTGTCAAAAGTAGAAACTTTGCTGACCTAGCAAAAACAAATCTCTGCAAAAGGTTCCTTTACATGTGAAACTCTTTTCTGCCCATTTCGATAGGCAATCAAAAAGAAATTTCAGTTATGTATAGGAAAGTCATTCTAGCGTTTAGGAAGATTCTATAGAGCAGATAAAATAAAAGCCAGCAGTCCTTTTTTTCTCTCCTTTGGAATTTGGCTTCAGGTGTGAGCATGGCAGCTGCTGCAGTGTGTACTGGACCGGGTGTGTGCACAGACACACAGACCACTGCAGGGCCCTGGACCGGTAGGACCCATGCCAGTGTCAGCGTGCAGGGCGGCCGCTGAGGGCAGCATCAGGGGACCAGAGGTGGAAACCTGTAACAGTCATTCTCATCACTGTGAAGTCCAAATAAGACAATCATTTAAAGTAACTTAAAAAAAAAAAGAAGCTTTAAGTATGTTAAATTGTTTTGATTTATAGAACAGACCAATACAGATTGGTAGGAGTAATTATGAAATTATGAGTTAATTTTCTTATATATGAAGAAATGAAATAGGGGTAAGATGTTTTCATTTTGTCATCGTTTTACTGGCAAATCATCTCCTACAAAAGAAGAGCCAGGCAATATTGAAACAGAGTATGTGTTGGAGACTGCCCCCTTGGATGGCTTTGTGTGAATGATGCGTGGTTTGCTTTTTAAGGGCATGTGAAATGATACTATTTCTGAATATTTATATTTCATAGCTTGATGTCATGTTTGTATTCAGTAATATGTACTTGATCAGATTTTTGCGTAACTAAAATAAATCCAAAGTAAGAAAATGTTTTAGATAACTGTGTAATCTGCTGAACCATCAATTTGGAAAATACTTAGAAATTATTTCTCTCCTAAAAAAAAAAAAAAAACCTCTTATCTTATGGCTTAGAGATGGATTTTTTTAGACCTATTTCAGACAGGTACCCAGTTACCTCACTCTGTTTTCGGGCATTCTTCACTGGTATACTTTGCAAAGGTTATAGTAGTTAGAAAGTGAAGTGAGAAGATATCGGTATAAATTATCCAAAGAATACATGAAATTTTAGTCAGTCGACTGGGGCATCAGTTTTACTTTAGTGTACAGTTTGAGAACATGGACCCAAACTTTCTTCACCATCTATGCTACATGTCTGTTCGGATGCAAACGATTATCAGAAAGTTCTGGGTTATTATTAAGTTTGTGAATCAATTTATCATGCTACTTACATGTTCCATAAGGCATTTGTGTCTTTTCTCTCAGTCACCACTAGAGGAGTTCAGCTTAAAAATTAGTGACTTCACAGTGGCTGACAAGCTTTCCTGGAATAGAATCATTATAGATTTTCCTATTCCTTCTTTGAAATCTTATTTATTTTGAAACCAGCAGTATTTACCAATGAATTAGAGGAATGAAAAAAACAAGAAATCCCTTAACTTTTCAAAGAGTGTTTAAAATATCAATCACCTCCCCTAAGTCCATAACAAGTATTTCTAGCTATCCCCGCCGTGATGGATATGTAAGTGACTTTATTGCAGCCTAGTTGCAATGAGTCTCCTTAATTAGGTCAACAAAGCTTCCATTGAGTTTACATAGTCGTTGGCCCTTCACCCACTTAGATAGGTTGTCTTCTCTCACCAGAGCCATTTTTTATTTCCTGCAACCACTTGTTCCTATCATGAGGCTAAGAAAACATGAAAAATCTCCTGTATCAAAAACCATAACTTCATCTGAAGAACAAACAAGAAGGGAATGGAGTGGAGAGGCAGAGAATATTAAGTTTCTTCTTAAGTTGGCTGCCAAATTATCATAAGACTCAGTGTTTGTAGGTTCTGTCCTCACAGGCTAGTGCCTATTTTCATGGTTCATCTAAGGGATAAAGACAGAAAGACACTGTGCTGCAGCCTCAGACATTGTGCTTTTCTCCTTCCTAGTTGAAATGTTCTTTAGTGAGATTCGTTGTTTGAATGTTTCAGATTTCAAAAGTTTCAACTCTTCATATTTGTATATTCTATTCCAACCTCTCTGAATTGTTATTGTTGCAGTGAACTGTGGGTTTCACCCAGTTTATAAATCTTTGAACTAGAAAACATAAAGAGGCAAAAGTACAAAATAGCATAAATGAATGCTTGACTTGCATTCAGAAAAGCACTGTTAGAAGTGATATGTTTCCAGATGAGTTAATAAATATTTTAGATTACTGTTCAACAATTAAAGCTTGACCTGGAGAGACTGATGGAATGGTTATGGAAACATCAGTGGTGGCTTTTCTTTTAACTGTTTTCTTCTAGTCTTTTCATCTTCCGGGACAGAATGGAAGAGGAATTTCTTATTAGATTAGTAAAACATAATTTTTAAGACATAGGCTCTTGGGTGGTGATACTCCTATTAGATAAATATGAGCGTCGGACCTGAGAGGATTTCCACTGTGTAGGTATACGTTCCGGCCTCTCTTTGGTAGAGGCTGCGTGTTGACGCTTGTGTTGTGTAAGTGTGAGACGTAGTTGGGAAACATTTCTTCAGAAGGACCTGGGGCTCAAGCAGTAAAAGGATTTTTATTTACGTACCTAATTAAGGCCTTGTTTGCAAAGCAGTGATTCTTTCCATCTTTGTTTTTTCTGGTTGTCTTAAATCCACGGGAGCATAAGATTGGTCAGTTCATATATTGCTAGTGTGAGTGTTTATTTTTGGTTGTCTGGGGGTGAGGAGTGGCGAAGGGCAAAAAAGAGGTGTGAGCAAGCAGAACTAAAAGCTCTCATTCTCAGTTTTCTTGATTGTAAATTCAGAGGCAAACTCAAGAAGAGGCTAAACTTGTCTTAGAGCAGAGGAATTTGTCTTGAAGGGACATAAAACCAGATGCAGTTGGAATCTTCACTACAAATAGGGTTTCAGGAATTCTGATGGTAATTCAGATAGTAATTTTGAATTGGTATATCAGATTTCCCAGATGATAAGAGATGCAATCTTGGATTAGGTGGCTAAATTTTCTGCATTTTAAGACTGATTTAGTTGTGTATTTCATATTTTAGGCTGATAGGTTAATTCAATTTTACAAATTTCTATTATCAGAAGTTATTTTAAAGTTGCTTTATCCTTTCTACAAAGCTTAGAATGCAAACAAATTGTCAATATCTTGAATTTGTTTTCCTCAGTGTAATTTTAATTTCGTAAAATACAGTTATATCCAACTAGAGTATTTTTAAGAACTCTTACTTATGAAAAATATGTAAACTGGAGTGAGTGTGTATAACATTATGGTTTGAGGCTACATTTTAAAAGCTATATTTATATATTTGTGGTCAAATTATCTGTTGTCAGTAGAAAAAACGGTAATCTAATTTTATTGTTGTTTACATTCTGCACATGATTTAGTTTCTGGAAGATGAAGGGACATTGTGAGTAAAGGAGTTTCTAAGTGACAGTTTTAGAGTCTGTCTGTAGCCACAGAATTGGCCTCTTTTGAATTGTTCTTTAGCAAAAGCTGTGAAAGGATGAAAAAAATAATTTGTTAAGATTTAATATTTGCGTATACAGTGTATGAGAATAATTTTCACATGCCTGTTGGTAGTTAATGAAAGTAATAGCTAATTTTTAAGAATAACTTATCATTAGTCACTAAGCTGACCATTCTCTATGATTCATTTCATTAGTCTTCAGAAAATCCTTTGAGATCGCCAACATAGTGGTTGAGACACTGGGTTTGAATCCCAGCTCCGTTTGCTGGCTGTGTGAGCTCAGGTGCGTTAACTTCTGTGTGGCTTAGTCTCCTCATCTGTACAGTGGGGATAACAGCAGGTCTTACATCAGGCTTGCTGTGAGGATGACAAGTAAAACTTGAAACACACTAGGAACTTACTAAGTGCTCTATGAATTTCTAGACCATATGTAAATAATAGCCCCTTCTAGAGTACCATTATTGTTTCATGTACAAGAAAACTGAGCCTTGGAAAGTTAAATGCCAAGTTGAAAGACACATGATTTGTAATTGGTACCACTGGTATCTGACCTGGTATTTGAATCAAGTTCTGTTTGAGTCCAGAGCCTGGGTTTTCAAATCACTGTATCACTCTAGGGAGAGAATACATGATTCCACCATCTGCCAATACCTTTTCTAATACCTTTGTACTAAACATCGGTACCTCCACTGTCCTCATGACTGGAGAACGCTATTCTCTAGCAAACAGCAGAGCTGTAAAAGGACCAATGGCAAAGGCTTTGATGACAAAAGGACTTCATGATAAGGACAACTCCCCAGGGTAGTCATACCCTGGTTTTTAAGTTCTTTTGTGCACGAGTGTGTGAGATTTCTTCCTTGTGTCGTGCGCACATAGCATATTGCATCAATAGGTTAACTTCTAGGGGATTGTCTCTTACTAGTTTTCATTTTCAAAGCTTTAGACTTAATTATAATTCCACCAGCCGTCCATCTATGTTAAGCCTCTCTGGGATCAAACAGAGTTGGGAAGTCATCTCTGCTTTTCATTATAATAGTCGTTATTATATGCACATTTGGATTGAAGCAGTGTTACTGTGAAATTTTAAAAGTGGTTGCAGTTTTGCTACTGCTTAGAGTAAGTCTTTTTGGCCTCAGAAAATATTTTGAAGTGGGTGATAAATTTGGTCACATTTCTCTTGACTTTAAGAGCCAGGTTATAGTAACCAAGCAGAACTCAAAGAAGAAGCTTAAATGGCATTTGTTGGGGGCTCCATAGGAAGAGCAGTTACCAAAGCCATGAGTTGGGAACATGCGTGCTACATTCTAGGAACAGGAGGAGAGAGAATGACAGGGAGTGGAAGAGGTCAAGTGGGAGGAATAAAGGGGTGGCATGTGTAGGGCTTGCAGGTTGGCAAACATACTCTAGCCAATTATATATCACTAACTGTATCTTTCATAGTAAGAATAGGAACTCTAATACTGCCTGAAACTAGGCTCAGAGTTTCTAGAGGGCCAGGCTTCTTGATAAACTAATGACTCAATGTAGACAGTTTTCATCTACTCCCAATATCTAATAGTTCAGAGAATTACAGCTCTGGGGCACCTCTCCCCTAGCTGGGCCAGAACTTTCATTGGAACAGAAATATGTATAACTTCCTAAGGACATCCTGTCTCTGGGAGAAACTTTGGTTTCCCCCAGAGGGATGTGCAAACCTTTAGTGAGTGCTAGTATTTAGGCCAATCCTTATCCCTTTGGTCATGAATTCCCTGATTTAAGTAATTCCTAATTTCTTAGGATGCCCAAGGATGTTTTGGGGTGAGCAATATATAGGTAAAAGTGGTGTGTGTGTGTGTGTGTGTGCTTATTCTCACCTTGCTTACTTGGAATAAGGTCCAAGAATAATTCATTCTCTTCTTTTTGCCTCCAAACTTACAATATAATAGAAAGAATATATACATAATTGCAAATTTTCTATTTTTCCCTTTTCACTTTGGGTAGGAAAAAGTCATCTGTCACGTAGCCATCCTCAAAGACTGCTAAATATTGCCTTTACTAAAAGAGAACATAAATTTTGAGAAGCTAGTCAAGGGTTTACGTTAAGCTTTAAGACGCCCAAGTAGTTTATAACTAAAAGCTTACTATGATTATGTACAAGGTAGTTTGCTGGTTTTACAGGTTTTTCAGTTCTATTTCATGCCTCCAATATCCCATTACACTGAGAAAGGTGGGTGAACTCTACCAAACACATTCCAAGGATGTATTTTAAAGTGCTCCCTGCAATACACAACAGAGACATTTTTTTCTTTCATAAAATTAATCTAAATCAAAATCTAAAATATCTTCCTGTTTTATCACTGCATCTATTACTGATAAGGGGAATTTTGTGCCGGGAGAATACTCTTTTAGCAAAATAAGGATTATGAGCTGAATAGACTGAGTTCTTACTATCTATTTAAGCATGTCTTTTATTCCCTCCACCTACCTTATTTTATTTTATCCTAAAAAAAGTTAGGGTAGCTTTTCTGCACCTCATTTTAAAGAGTTTAAGTGATTAGTCTATGCTTCCACAGCATATTATCTGTGTTGGAAAAGAGATTCAAAGGCATGTCAGGCTAATTTTAAAGCCTGCATCCTTTACACTCAAAAAAAAAGGACTTCCTAATAGCCTAAAAACTTAGCACTTACTGAAATACTTAACCTGCCTTAAGAAGTTTTTATGTTACTTTATCTAAGATTATTACCCATTGAAGGAACTACAGCTTCCATTTATATGTGTATTTCACCTAGTAGAGGCTCAAGGGTCCCAAAGGCAGGGATAAGTCTATTCACTATCGTGTCCTTAGCAGCTGGCAGAAGGCTTGGCACTGATTAAACAGTCAACAAATATTTGTTATTGCATATTACTAAGTAAATAATGCAGGTGAATGATTCCAAGAGAAGGCTCACTAATTTTATTTACAAAGCATTAACAGATTCAATAAGTAGCTAAAGCCCATTTTGCAAATTTTTGAAAATGATCATTGCACAGACCAATTCCTACAGTAGCCATAGGCCATCCATCCAGAGAACATCCGCAGTCAACATTGCTGCTGAGTTTGAATTTGCTCCATAGTAACTGACTTGCATTTGATATGTACTAATTAACTGTTTCATAAATGGAAACTTCAACTTGGACTCAGTATTATTTAGCAACGATGAATTAACTTACACATAGTCCAAGAAACAGCTGAATGATAAAAAGATCAAGCAGTTAGCACACTTAGGTTTAGTATCCTTACATAGATGGTAAGGAGTCATGATTGGAGGTCAACATTTTTAAGGTGGGGAAAAATTGCAGGAGCAAGGATGTATACACACTGCAGTGAAAAGAAGATACATATCATATAAGAATATATATCGTACTATATATCCACTATTTCCTTGTTAATTCAAGAAATAGTTATTAAGTGATTGTGTCTAGAAATTTACCAAATACCATTCTTGCCAAGGAGAAGTTCATGGTCTACTGTGATTTGCAGACCAATAATCAGATGACCACCATACTTGATGTTCAGGGCTGTATTCTCCAGAGGAGGAGGGACGCCTAATCATGACTGAGGTGATCGAGGGATAGTTTCTGCACACTGGTAACACTTAAACTGAATCTTGAAGGAGAGGTAGAAAACCACTGGATGCCAAGCCAGAAAGGCAGAAAGGGAGGCCATGGATTATTCATCTGTAGCAAAGCCATCCCTAATCCCGGGGGCTGTGTGTGTGTGTGTGTGTGTGTGTGTGTGTGTGTGTGTGTATGTATGTGTATGTGTATGTGTGTGTGGTGAGAGACATGGCAGACAGATGATGAACGGCCTTATGTACCAGGTCCAGGAGTTTGGATTCAATCCTGAAGGAACTGGGTGACCTGAAGGCTTGCAAACAGGAGAGTGATGTGATAGAGTCTGTGTCTTGGAAATACACTTAGGTAGTACTTTGAAACTCTATTCAACAGGTGGTAGGTGGGGAGAAAAGACTCCAGGTGAGAAGTTATGAGGGCATTTTTATCTAAAATCATGTACTTATTTATATATTTTTATTTCTTTCAGCACAAATTTCTATCTGATACTTGCCTTAAGGAAAGCAGAGAATGGATAATATTAAAAATATATCAGAGCAGTATTGCATGATCGTGAGAGGGTGGATTTTGCAATCAGACTAACCTGGGCTTAAAAAATGTCAGTTTAGCTATTTACTAACAATGTAACTGACATGTGGGTTTTGAGAGACACCAGAGAAGGTGGTTGGGGGAAGGCTCGGAAGCCAGGATACTAGCCTTGCCCTTACCAGTTAGCAAGTGTGATGCCCTTTAGCTCTGCTTCCTGGTCTGTAAAATGAAGAGAATAATAGTACTGACCTGTAGGGGTGTGAGGATAGTTAAATGAGTAGGTAAAGCACTTACAACAGTCTGACTCCTAGGAAATACTTAATATCCATTGGCTGTTTTTGTTGTTATTGCTTTATCATATATGATCTCTGAGCCTCTGCTTTCCCCACTGTAGAATGAGGGTTGCACCTTTATCACTGGGTGTATTTCACCTAGTAGAGGCTCAAGGTTCTTCAAAGGCAGGGACAGACCTAAAATGCTAAGCACAGTCACTGCCATACTACATGCTCAAAGAATAGCAGCTATTATTAAAGAATAATACATGTTATATTTTGTTAAGCAAACATATCCACTGGGAATGGCTACTGCAGTGTTTCCATGGAAAGGGAAGATGTTTCCTTCCCTTGTGAGATCTGCACATCTCTTAATAGCCTTTGCAGGTACTCTGAGTACCTGTGGTACTCAATAAGTACTTTCTCAATTAATACACGGTGAGGGTAGGATTTAGGTCTGGGTGCTCCTGTGATTCGGTGAAGAATGGGAAAAGGTATGATCTGAGATGTAAATTTGGTAGGTTGATTACATTTTAGGCAAGTAAACCATTTTTCCAGATTGATATGATTGAGGTTATGAACCCAAGCCAGCTCATCTGCTTCCAATCTTCATACACTAGTTTATTTTACCATCCGCTAATTTGCAACATACAGTGATACACTTTTGTTCAATGCCCTGCTCTTCTGGGACTTTCCTATTACTGTGCCCTTCACTGATTGTTCAGATCTCCATCAGAGGAATGATTAAGGCTGATAAAACCCTAATTGGACAACGTTTGATTTTTCAGTCGTTTCATAAAAGGTATGGTAATCAAAGAAATTTGAAACCTAATTGTGTGACCTTAGGCTAGTTTTTAAACATCTTTAAGCTGCAGTTTCCTCATCTTTCAAACGTGACAATTATAATAAATATCTCATGATGTTGCCACGAGAAGCAAATAAGCTATTGCTTGTAAAGCGCTTAGCACAATGCCTGGCACGTGGTAAATGCTCAATGTATATAAGCTATTTTTAAAGTGACTACTCTTCCACGTGAAAATTCTATGTAAATATTGCCTACGCCATAAATCGAGACTGTTATATTGCTAACTTAATTCTTAAAATTGGAACAACCTTTTCAGACCGTTGTGCCATGTTTCCGTTCTTATAACACACTAAAAATGTTTAGATCCCACTTTGGCATCTAAATGTAGGTATCTGTTAAACATCATCAAATGGCATATTTAAGATTTGTGTGTTTCATTATATATATTAAAAGAAAAAAGGACCATAAACAAATATGAACGCTAATGATATGAGCGCTGAAGTGTTTTGGGGAACTATATTATGTCTCCAGCTTATTTTTAATGCGTGTAGAATAAGATGGTTTTATGAGGAATAGATGTGGAAAAGTAAATAGATTAAAATGTTAATGGTGAAATCCTGGTGGTAGGTTTCTGGCTGTTCACTGTATAATTCTTTCAACTTTTCAGTATGTATGAAAATTTTTGTAATAGAAGATTGGTGAAAAAAGTGAACCTCAGATTCTTAAAGTGTCCTAGGAAGGAAGCATTTATTTAGTTTTCACTGTGTACAAAGCACTCTGCCAGGTTCTAGCATATACAATGAAGTAATGACACTACCTCTGCCTTTAAAAGCTCACAGTCTGGTTGGGGAGATAAGACTTTTTAAAAATTTTGGCAAAAACTGAAAGGTCGTGTTGTGTCAATTAAATTATGAAGGCAGAGATTTCCAGTCTGTGGCTTAGAGATCCCCAGGAGTTGCAGAGCTAGTACTGAAAGTCAGCAAATTCTGTGCAAAGAGCTCTGTCCGAAGGATGAGGAAATTAATAGGTCACATACATCTTTAACTCTTTTTCACGTATGGACGTTCTGTTATGTTTATGAAAATATAAATTTTCTTGTCCGAAAATTCACAGTAGGTTTTTGTCATCAGGTACTTTCTCAATCAACAGATTAAAAATAGGCTATCATTTGGATTCTGAAATATTTTGGTGTTAGAAAGAGGGCTTCATTCTCAAGAAGGTTAGAAGCCACTGATCCAAACAAAAGTGCTCTCAGAGTTCAGAGAAAAGAGCTCTTCAGCTTGCTGAGGTCTGGCCAGGCTTCAAGAAGGAGATGGAATCTGAGCTGAGTGTTTGGGAAATGGGTAGAATTTGAATAGGTTGAGAAAGGATGGAATGCATTCTAAATGAGGGACCAATACGAACAAAGGTAGGATCGTTTGGGAGACTGGGAGGAGACCAGTTGAGCTGAAGAGGAACTGATAGTAGATAAGGTTGGAAGGATCATCTAGAGCCAAACTAGGAGGTGGAGGACCCTGAATACTAGGCTAAGGAATTTGGACTTTATCCTGGAGCCAGTAGAGAAGCCACTGAATATTTTGAGTGAGGGATTGATATGGTGCAAGTGTTTTAGGTATGAATCTGGCAGCAATTTCAAGGATAGATTGGATTGAGGGAGAGATGTGCAGCAAAATGGAGGCTCATCTGATCTGCCCAGATTTCGTGTGTCAGAAACCTGAGCTTGTGTGGCAAGAATGAGAATTACCAAAAAAAAAAAAAAAAAAAAGGAAAGTGAAATCGCAGGAGACATTTTAATGGAGCAGCCATCACTTACCAAGTATCATTTCTTTTACCAAAAAAAGTCAACTAGTCCCGACCTCTACATAAATCATTGCACAGTGCTACTCCAATATGCTATACTTCCTGTGAATAATGAGTTTTGAAACTGAATAACATTTCCTGTTGGCTATGTGTACCCTTAAGTTCAAGTTTAGTCTATGTATGTTGATTTGGTTTTCATAAGGTTGTATTGCTATTTTGTAGAGTTAATATTTTTCTACTCTCTTTTAAGAAAAAGAGGATGACTTTAAATTTTTAGAGGAATAATAATCATATTCCAGATTATGATACCTCTTTTTCCAAATGGGTATTAACCAAAGGTAGATATATACACTTTTAGATAAAGAAGAAAGAGTTGAATGGCTGCTTGTAATCTTTAATTTATTAATTCAATTATATGTCTAAAATAAGGTATATAAAATATATAAATTTAGGAATATTGCTATCTTGCACTTTCATATTTCATGTAATAATTTTATTCTCTTTACATATGCGTTTGGTATCCCTTGATGCCACTTTTTCAGTCATTTGACACCTTTTTTAAAAACATACATTTCCACTTTGGCCTCATGATTTGAGCAGTCATTAAATCTGTGAGTGATACTATCATTGAATCCAAACTATAACTTAATATTATGATGGTTATACTTTTGTCTTATAGGTTATTTGTCATCTGTACAGCATAATTGTATCTCTTTAAAGGGCTTTTTAAGGCTTACTTACAGTAATATCTAACATTTGTCTTGGGCTGATCATGCCCCACAAATTATTATTAAATCTTTGTGACTTATTTACCTATCTTTTTACTGATTCAGGAAGGGTTCTCTCTAAACATACAAAAATTCCAAAGATTGATATTCCTTTATGCAAATGTATCTTCTCCAAAGAGTACTTTGCTCAAAATAACATGAGGGGCATGTGTCCTGTAAGTGAGAGGCTTTACAAGAACCTGCACATACATTGACAGAGTGATAATTTGAGAAGAATAAAATGTAGTCTTCTGTTTGATCATACACAGTGTGTTTAATTGCCTTATGCAATATGCCTAGTGGTACAAAGTCAATTGTTATCTGTTTTTTAAAGTCAGTTGTACATTTTTACCTTCATCCATTCCTTCAATGAATATTGTGTTCCAACTATGTGTCAAGCATGGTGCCATGTTCTGCAGAGATATAAAAAGCTGGAGCTCCTATCATGAAGACATTTATAATATATTCAAACGGATAAGACTGTGAAATGTAAAATGAGGTGGAGTAGGATATGTGTTCTAAATGAGGTACAAGCTCAAGGAAAAGAAGAATCACCCCTGAGTAGTAGGTCAGGCAAGACTTCACACAGCAGGTGGGACATTGGTTGACGGGAATTTGTAGAACATTTAATGTCAGAAGGTAAGGCACTAGCCATACTGTGGATTTGAGGAAGCATTAAACATTCAGTAGACCGGTTTGGTTTAAATGTTGACTGTGTATATGGACATGTGGTTCTTTGTCTGTAAAAGGGAGATAATAAGTGTCACATAGGAAAGTTAGGACAATTAGATGTGACCTTATATTTTGTAATATTCTTATATTCTTGTAAGTTACCATTTGTTATACAAATGTAAAATGTGTATGGAAGAACTGGCAAGGAAAGGAAAAAATAAAAGCATAAAAAGCTTGGTCTTAGAGTATAGAGGGCCTTATGAATATGATAAAGGAAATGGTAACTTAGTTTGGGAGAAAGTGGAGAGCCTGCTCTTAGACCTCAGAGCCAGGAGTGACTCGCTCAAATCCCGGCTAAGGAAAGATAAGTATCTCTGCTCAAAATAGAGTAGAGACTGAAAAGCAAATTGGTCAGCTTTTCCAAGAGAAGAGGTATAAGGTAATTAGGTTAGTGGCTGTGAAATTAGGGGGGAAAATGGTTGTAAAGATTGGAATAGTAGAAATGATAGACTTGGCAATGGAGTGTGAGGAAAGAGTTGCTGGGAGGAAGGAATCAGGGTGAAAAGGAAACTTTCAGTCTAGGTGGCATGACCATTACAAAGGGATAGGATGAGGAGTTTGCGTTTGAGCAGGTTGATTTGACCTTGATCCAGGCAAGGGCCTTGCATAATTGGGATGTGAGGATTGGTCCCTGTGAAAAAGTTGTGCATGTGGATAGAGATTTGAGAGTTGTCTACATGAAGGAGATTTGTTTTAAATTGTGGAAAGACATGACTGTGAGGGACAATTTAGATAGATGAGGAGGTAGAATGATAGAACCACAGAGTAGGCAAAGGAAGACAATCCAGAGAAAAAGACATATACAGGTTAAAAAAGGGAAACACTGCTGTGTTGTGTTGGTCAATGATGAGAAAAGTGTCAGGAAGGTCCGCTCCACAGAAGAATTAAGGAAAATCCGGATGGAAAAAAGTTTGCATGGGGCAATTAGGAAAATCCTTTTAGTAAAATAGTAGCTATAAAGGGATGATACAAAGGATTAAAGAGAGAGTAGATATTAAGGATTTGAAGGCAAATTTTCAGAAAACTTAGTGATGAAAGAAGGGAGAGAAGTAGATCATGCTTGAGAGAAGTTTTTTTAAAATCAGGGCAGACCTGCCTTATTTATTTATTTATTTATTTATTGGATTAAAAAAAATTTATTGGAGTATAGTTGATTTACAATGTTGTGTTAGTTTCAGGTGTACAGCAAAGTGAATCAGTTATACATATACGTATATCCAATCTTTTTTAGATTCTTTTCCTGTATAGTTCATTACAGACTATTGACTAGAGTTCACTGTGCTATATAGTAGGTCCTTATTAGTTATCTATTTTATATATATGTCAATCTCAATCTCTTAATTTATCCCTCTCCCCTCTTTCCCCCTGGTAACCATGTTTGTTTTCTACATCTGTGACTCAATTTCTGGTTAGTAAATAAGTTCATTTTTACCCTTTTTTTTAGATTCCACATATAAGCAATATCATGATATTTGTCTTTCTCTTTCTGACTTACTTCACTCAGTATGTCACTCTCTAGGTCCATCCATGTTGCTGCAAATGGCATTATTTTGTTCTTTTTTTATGGCTGAGTTATATTCCGTTGTATGTATATCCCACATCTTCTTTATCCATTCCTCTGTTGATGGACATTTAGGTTGCTTCCATGTCCTGGCTATTGTAAATAGTGCTGCTGCCTGTTTTTAAAATTAGGGGAAGTAGAAGGACGTAGTCCCTCGAGATGGAACGACTGAAGATATTGAGACCAAACAATCAAATATTGGAGCATTATTGCAAAGAAGGTATGGACGTGGCGCAAGAATAAAGGTGTAAAATTTAAACCCTGCTAGAGGAAAGAAAACCTCTATTGAGATTCATCAGTGGGAAAACGGGAAATGTTGCAGAAAGATCATTGAAAGATTTAATGCAGCTTCTACATTCTTTATAAAATAGTTGGTGAGGACATGTGCTAAAGAGGATGGGGAATAAGGTGCGGTTTGGGGTTTTGAGTAAAGTAGAAAAGACTTGATGGAAACTTTCAGGCAGAAGAAATGGAAAGGTGGGATTGTCAAGCAACAGGATGACTCAAAAGAATACAGAAAGCATACATTTCATTGGATTCAGTTAGCGGGTGAATTGTGGTCTCCTCTCCTGTGCTCAACCAGCCAGAACAGAGCCAAAGAGTGAACAGCAAGAGATTGCCAACCCGAGAATGGAGCTTGGCAAAAAGGATGCTTGGAAAAATGAGGTGACACGTGGGATTCTAGGGTGGGAGCTCTGGGTTCCAGACTGGGCTGGTGTGGTTGGAGTGGGAGAATGGGTAGGGGTTTAGAAAGACGGGATATTCTGAGGAGAATTAAGAGCTAGTCCAGCAGAAGTGAGCAAATGAAAAAGGTAAAAGGTGGTGTTATTTAGAGGCAGTGCAGTCCTAGGAAGTGGTGTAGCTGAAGTATTTAATTACCAAAGTGGAATGAAAGTAAATCTCATTGAAATAGAAGAGAGAAAGGAATCATAAAGAGTAGCAGAGGGATAGTGAACACAGTTTGTAAAGTCCTGGAGCATTGAAGTAGGAAACAAAATAGAGAGGAAGACCAAGCGTGTGCCAAGCAAAGGCAAGCTGTACTGTCACAGTTAGAAGAAAAGTTATGAGATGAGCTTAGATACTACCTGGGGAGGATCTACGGCTTACCCAGGCTGGTGCCTTTGCTGCAATCCTGGGCAAATTCTTAACACAGAGGCCGGCTCCCAGACCATCAGGCACAGCTGTCCTCTGGGGGAGAACGTGCTTTAACTGCCCTCTTAATTTATAGTGAGAAATAGAACTAATCAAATGGACTGGGTACTTATCTCCTCCGATCAGCCTATCATCTTCCTGGAGATTATATGACTGCAACATTCAGATTATAATGAGAAGTTGCTTGGTGAGCAAGGAATCATGGTATGATGGGTTAGTTGGATGATCTTTATAGCTAAAGTCCCCAAGCTCCAATGATCTGATAGCTCTGTCTCCAGTTAAATTTATGGTGAACAAAGACAGGGTTCTCTTTTCCATGGGCCACTAAGCAGTGCTGGAGAGAAATGGCCACATTTTCTCCTGGAATCCTCTATCACAATTGCCATGTTCACCATCCTCCCACTAGCCTGTTTCTTCAGAAAGATTGTAATGACTGAGGTATATGTTTTCTTTTTTTTTTTTTTTAATTTTAATACAATTTTTAAAGGTTACTTTCCATTTACAGTTATTACAAAATATTGGCTATATTCCTCATGTTGCACAATACATCCTTGAGCCTATCTTATACCCAGTTGTTTGTATCTCCCACTTACCCACTCCTATATTGCCCCTCCCCCCTCCCCACTGGTACCCACTAGTTTGTTCTCTATATCTGTAAGTCTGCTTCTTTTTTGATATATTCACTAGTTTGTTGTATTTTTTAGATTCCATATATAAGTGATATAGTATTTGTCTTTCTCCAACTTATTTCACTTAGCATAATGTCCTCCAAGTCCATCCATGTTGCTGCAAATGGCAAAATTTTATTCCTTTTTACAACTGAGTAACATTCCATTGTATATATATATATATATATATATATATATATATATATATACACACACACATATGTCACATCTTCTTTATCCATTAATCCATTGATGGACTCTTAGGTTACTTGCATATCTTGGCAATTATAAATAATGCTGCTGTGAACATTGGGGTGCATGATCTTTTCAAATTAGTGTTTTTGTTTTTTTTGGGTACATACCCAGGAGTGGAATTGCTGGATCATATGGTAGTTCTATTTTTAGTTTTTTGAGAAACCTCCATACTGTTTTCCACAGTGGCTGCACCAATTTATATTCCCACCAACAGTCTACAAGGGTTCCCTTTTCTGTACATCTTCTCCAACGTTTGTTATTTGTGTTCTTTTTGATGATAGCCATTCTGACAGGTGTGAGGTGATATCTCATTGTGGTTTTGACTTGCATTTCCCTGATGATTAGTGATGTTGAGCATCTTTTCATGTGTTGGTTGGTCGTCTGCATTTCCTCTTTGGAAAAATGTCTAGTTCTCCTGACCATTTTTTTAAATTGAAATATAGTTGATTTACAATGTTGTGTTAGTTTCTGCTGTACAGAAAAGTGATTCAGTTATACATATATACGTATTCTTTGTCATATTCTTTTCCCTTATGGTTTATTACAGGATATTGAATATAGTACCTTGTGCAATACAGTAGGACCGTGTTGTTTATCTATTTTATATATATAGTAGGAAGTGGATGGACCTAGAGTCTGTCATACGGAGTGAAGTAAGTCAGAAAGAGAAAAACAAATACCGTATGCTAACGCACATATATGGAATCTAAAAAAACAGTACTGATGAACCTAATAGTAGGGCAGGAATAAAGACACAGATGTAGAGAACGGACTTGAGGACACAATGGGGGAAGGGGAAGCTGGGATGAAGTTAGAGAGTAGCACTGATATATATACACTACCAAATGTAAAATCGATGGCTAGTGGGAAGCTGCTGCATAGCACAGGGAGATCAGCTTGATGCTTTGTGACGATCTAGAGGGGTGGGATAGGGAAGGTGGGAGGGAGGCTCAAGAGGGAGGGGATATGGGGATATATGTATACATATAGCTGATTCACTTTGTTATACAGCAGAAACTAACACAACATTGTAAAGCAATTATACTCCAATAAAGATATAAAAATAAAAAAATAAACAAATGGTACCTAATTAAACTAAAAAGCTTTTGCACACTAAAGGAAGCCATTGACAAAATGAAGGCAACCTACTGAATGGGAGAAAATCTTTGCAAATGATATGACCCATAAGGGATTAATATCCAACATATATAAACAGCTCATACAACTCAACATCAAAAAAACAAACAACCCAATTAAAAAATGGGCAGAAGAATTTGCAGCAACATGGATGGACCTAGAGATTATCATACTAAGTGAAGTAAGTCAGAAAGAGACAAATACCGTATGATATCACTTACACGTGGAATCTAAAATATGACACAAATGAACTTATTTACAAAACAAAAGCAGACTCACAGACATAGAAAACAAACTTATGGTTACCAAAGGGGAAAGGGAGATGGAGGAGAGGGATAAATTAGGACTCTGGGATTAGCAGATATGTTTACTTAATATAATCATGATTTAGTCCTTCCTCTTGAGTTACCTCCAAGTTACCTTGATTTGATTTTGGCTGTCCTGAGGCAGTTGCCCTAATGGTTGATCTTAGACAACTTACTTAGCTTTAGATTCTTCTAATTTACTTTTCAAAGGGTAAGCTTAACTTTAATGTGAAGTTTGTAACAGATTCTGTCCCAGAAGAAACACTTTGATTTCTCATAATTATTTTAATAAAGACACTCTAATGATAGAGTAACTATAAAAACATGGCCTCTGGACCTAGCACAGTGCTGAATGATTTATAAGCATTTATCTTTTTTAATCTTCTCGTGAGTATGTTATCCCCACTTATAGAGGAGGAAGCTGAGGCACACAGAAGTTGAGTAATTTTTCCAGGTTCATACTGTTAATAGCAAAGCTAGATTGAACTTCAACTGATAATTCCAAAGCTGGTGTTTTAACTGTTTATTCCTTCCTTTATTCATTCATTCATTCATTCATTTATTTATTATATATTTTAACTCTATTCCCTATTGCTCCCTGGTACTATTCCCCAGGAGAAAGGCATTCAGGGTAGGTAGGTATAATACTGCTGCTACTAATGATGATGATAAATATAGTTTCAGTTCCTTATTTGTGTCAGGTACTTTACATACGTTTTTATGGATCCTTATTGCATTTCTATAATATAGATATTTTCTTTGCTTGTGATGAGAACTTTCAAGATGCACCCTTCTAGCAACTTTCAAATATGCAGGACAATATTATTGACTGTAGCCCCCATGCTGTACATTACATCCCCATGGCTTGTTTATTTTATAACTGGAAGTTTGTACTTCTTGACCCCCTTCACCCATCTCACCCACCCCCAACACTCCTCTGGCGACCACCAATCTGTTCTTTGTATCTATGAGTGTCTGTTCTCTTTATGAGTTTTGCTTTGTTTGTTCGTTTATTTTGTTTTGTAGATTCCACATATAAGTGAAATCGTATGGCATCTTTCTCTTCTGACTTGTTTCACTTAGCATAATACCCTCAAGGTCTATCCATGTCGTCACAAATGGAAAGATTTTATTTGTTTTATGGCTGAGTAGTATTCCACTATGTGTGTGTATGTGTGTGTGCGCGTGTATATATATATATACACACACACACACACACATATATATGTCTGTATATATATATCACTGTAGATATTACTTTTAAAATATTTTATAGGAGATAATTAAGGTTGAAGAGATCATATAACTTTGTAAAAGTCTTATAGCAGGTAGCTGGATTATTTGCCTCCAAAACCAAAGTGCAAAGAAATTGATAGATGGAAGTTTGTGGCACTTCTGGAGGGTAGCAAGCTGCCCAGTATAACTCAGGCCTAAAGTGCGTGGGCAGGTGAAGCTGTTGAGGGATCAGGGAGATTAAAGGGGTAAAGGAGAATTTCTGAATATTTTTAAAGGATGAGTAGGTCCTTAAGTATCAGATGTAAGATTGGAAATTTGGAGTGGCAGGAAAAAGAGAGACTCTTGAGTGGTGGCAAAAGAGACTAAAAGTTGCTGTTTTCTGATAGACTGAAGTCATGTAATGAAGGAAAAAGTATGGCAGAGATAAAAGAATCCTACCATTATTTAGAGGAGAACAGGTCACTCATAGATTTTTCTTTTCAGATAAATAGCTCAGATGGGATCATTGTTCTCAGACATGACAGCATTTTAAATCTCTCAAACTTAAAAAAAAATTCAGTATGTTGTGTTTTTAAATTCAAAGCTTTAGAAAGGTGCTCTATTATATCACCTATGACAGACTTATAAATGTCATGGCGCTAGTGAGGATGGGTAAAGTTTTGGTGGCCAGAGATTATTCTTTTTAACTTTCTGGTGGGTGTATGCTTGGCAACCACAAAGCCAGCAGTGGTCTCTGTTTATCTGGCTTTCATTCAGAAACTATTTTCCATCACAATAGATCACCAGTCTCTTTAGCATCAGGTAGCTGGTGATCACAGATTCAATTACAGTACCTGATAAAATCACGAATATCCTGGTAGTTCCTTTATGTACTGCCTCTTCTCTTCAACAGTGAGCCTTTTAAAAAATTGGGTTCATCAGGAAAAGGGAGTCTTTATTCTTTAGTGTATAGATGAGTATATTTGAACAATGGCAAAAAGCAATGGGCTGGGGGCCTAAAAGGAAAAGTATCCTCTTCGTTTCCTTCCTATTCTTTTTGCCTAGTTTTAATGGCATTGCAAGTATAATTGAATGCGCCTCTTGGGAGTGAAAGCTGTACTTGATTAAGCTAATTATGGAGAGTAGCTGGGGTAGGTCTTGGGGTACAGGAGTAGGAGTGGTTTGGCGCAGTCAAGCTTTCATGAATTTTATAGTCCAGTCTACAGATTCATAGACCTTAGATTTGGCAAAGACTTAGAAGTCATCTGGGCTAACATCTCACACTGTAAATTTCTTCTTCACCATCTTTCCCAGGCAGACAGGTGGGCGTGGACCTTCTGCTTGAGATCTTCCAGCAAGTTCACTAGCCTGGAAGCGTTAACGCTCTAGGAAGACAAGGACTGCAGGGGTTTTGCTGTGCGCTATGTCCACAATGTGTGGCAGTGCCTTACTCTGTTGTCGAGTAGCTCTAATTATTGGGAAGTGCCACTTACTGCTATTTTTCAAGACTTGGAATAAAAAATATCCAACATGATATCCCATTTCTGCCACTTACTGTGTGACTTTGGGCAATTTCCTAACCCCTCTGATTTCAGTTTTTGCCTGTGAAACAAGAAGACAGTACGTAACTAGTGAGTTTGTGTGTTGTGTTCCGAGACCTACTTGTAGAATTGTTTAAAGAGATGAGTCAAAATGTCTACAAAGAATCTGACACATAGTAGGTACTTTGTAGGACCCATTCCCCTTGGGCCTAATTCTGATCTTTTTCTGGGTGTGTGGTATTTGATACTGAGTTCAGATCCCATGGTAATTTGTCCAGTATAGAGTGAAATAGAACCATTGTTTTTTATGTACAGGGTGTTATATGAGTTCTTTTTAAAGAGGTAAAATAAGGATGTGGGCAACTGGGTATGAAACCGTGCACCAGCAGTGGTGTCCCTGCCTTCCTAAACCTGTAGCTATATAATGGTTATGAAGAGCAAAGTCATTAGGTTTCCTGGAGGCGTGAAAAGAGGAGGGAAATACAGGCTTATATTAGAATTTATTAGCATCAACTAAGACTTCTAATCTGAAACAACTGGTGGAAAAGTGAAAACTTCAGTTAAACTATTGTTTGGTCTACATTAAAACAATCAGTTGAAGTGATTCCCTTTGGACGCACTAGTTTTATTTTTCAACTTGGTATAGAGACGTCTAAATAATTTTTTTTTTTTTGAAACTATCTGCTGCAACTATTTATAATGTGAATTTTAGAACTACTCATTATGCACTAGTAAAAGATTTGAAGGCCCAAGAGGGTGAATTTGTCCTTTGCCTGATGTTTATAAGAGATTGGCAGTGTTGAGAGAAGGAAAAGCTGCATTTTCTCCATCATCCTTTCCCATTCCGGAATGTGTTTACTTGGTGAGAGAAGCCACCCCAAATATTCTCTTGTTAGGGCCTTCATTTTGGGAAACATGTTATTGACTTTTAAGTAGCCTCTAAAGTATTATTACACTCTTCTTGAAAACCAGTTAATAGGGATGTATAACTTCCACAAAGTAGGCTAGGCAAATTCCAATGATAGAACTTCACTAGTAGTTTCTAGGGAAAACAATGATGCAATTTTTTTTTTATTTTAAAAAAGCTAAAACTAGGGAAAATAGGGTTCTGAGGTGTTCTGCCTTATCTGTAGGGGTGCAATAATCCCCTCACTATATCAGTGCAGTAGATTTGCTTTGGAGAACCTATAGCCTAAAGATAAATGTTTTTAGTTGACAGACCCAAGGGACTTTACCGAAGGTTATGCTTTCCACAAACTGTCTGCTATTGTTATTTTTAAATGGAAAATTTTATTTCTGCTTCATTTATGTTTAGCGTGGTTTTGGTACTAAGTGTACATCAGACCTTGATGAATTGGCGTGGCTGGGTGGTGGTAATAATCCATTAAAGTGAGCACTCTGTTTTTTAGCCGTGCTGGATAACTGAGAAAGTGTGTGTGTGCGTGCACCTGTCATGAAAGCTGGTGTTATTTCCCACTTCTTCAAGTCTTTCTCTTCTATCCTTTGGACTCTATTTGGCCGAATGGCTACAAACCCAAGGAAATAATTTCACATCCACATTATGTAAATTTTGAGGCATAAGTTATTTATTTTAGTAAGCAATTTAGTAAACATTTAAGACAACAGTGAATTGAACTACTTTTAAAGTGTTTCTATTAAAAGGTAACTTGCCACAATAGATCATTTCCTTAGGAAGAAAAACTTAACATGGGAATTTCTTTAAAAAAGACTCTATTAGGAATATTAATCTGATTTATATTCAAATATGAAAAGATTGATTTTTAAATGATTTTCTTATAATTATTTTGAATGTTATATCTTCTCTACTGTGCCTTTATAAATATTAATTGGGTATATGATATATGTTGTTTATTTTTGTAGTTAAAACAGAGCCAATGAGCAGCAGTGAAATAGTTTCAACAACAGCAGACGGGTCTTTAGACAATTTCTCAGGTTCAGGTAAGGAATAAATATTAGATTTTCACAGTAATATGAAACATTATTTTTCCTAGTTTACATATACAAATATATGTGTGTATATGTATGTGTGTATATGCATGTGTATGTGTATATATGTGGATATCGTCTGTGTAATACTGTATAGTTTTTCTCAGCGTCACATATTTGCAATTCTGATGTTTTTGTTCGGTGTGATGAAGTGTTTGCTGAAAATGTTGGTATTCTGTAAAGGAGAAAAAACTCAAAAGGGGAATTGTTCTCCGTCTTCTCTAAATTATCTTTATTACGTTAATGACTCCTTCCCTCTGTCTCTCATCTGTGTGATTTTTCTTTCTTTTTTAATAAATTTATTTATTTATTTATTTATGGCTGTGTTGGGTCTTCGTTGCCACATGCGGGCTTTCTCTGGTTGCAGGGAGCAGGGGCTACTCTTCGTTGCGGTGCGCAGGCTTCTCATTGTTGTGGCTTCTCTTGTTGCAGAGCACGGGTTCTAGGCCGCGGGCTTCAGTAGTTGTGGCGTGTGGGCTCAGTAGTTGTGGCTCTCGGGCTCTAGAGCGCAGGCTCAGTAGTGGTGGCGCACAGGCTTAGTTGCTCCGCGGCATGTGGGATCCTCCCGGACCAGGGCTCGAACCCGTGTCTCCTGCATTGGCAGGCAGATTCTTAACCACTGTGCCACCAGGAAAGTCCCTATGTGATTTTTCTAATCACACACCATTTGGCTTCTGATAGCCCCTAAACAGACTTGCCACGGCATCCTAACTAACTGTCATGTCAACTAGAGATCAGACTTTGTCAAGCAACTTTAGATCCTTAATTAATTTTTTAATCTCTTTCATATTGAGAAAGCCTGCCTTCAACAAACAAAACATACAAGTTTCACCTCCATGATGATGAAATTGCTGATAAGAAAGTGAGTGTGATAATAAATTCACTGTGAGGATCTGATTGTATCTTTGCCAAATCACCCAGCTTGGACTCTTTCAATTAAAACTCATTCTTATCAGAAGTAATTCTTCAACTTTTTAACCCTTTTCAAGTGATCTGCTGTGCTTATGAGACCTCTCCATCGGAAGTGCTATACTTTTGTAAGTTTGTGATTGATTTCATCTAGTTCATGGGATCATTTCACATACACCCCAATTAGAAGGAGTTCTACATAGATATAAAATGAAATGCCGATGCACAACTTTGATGCTGATGATACCAGCTGGAGGCAATAAGGAAATAACAACAGGTGTTACACCCATAGTTCTTTCATAAAGCATTTACTAGAATTTGGCTTATGTCAGGCAGTGTGCTTGGTGCTATTACGGATTCAAAGATGTATGAGAATGGTCCTGCCTTGCGACTTAATAGGGCGAAGTAATCACCAGGCCATCATAGTACAGCTGGATAATGCCAGAGGGAGGCCCGGGGACCCCTAAGAATACCCAGGAAGGACCCAACAGAGACCGAGTTGGGGTGGGGTGGTCAGGGAGGGTTTCCTGGAGAGGATGTCTGCACTCAGCCTTAAAGAATGTGTAGGAATAAAGCACACATAGAATTGAGGATGGGGAAGCTGGACGGATGGAGTGTTCCATGGGAGGAGACCAAGGCACGGAGGTGTGGAACTTGGAGGCACCACTGATGGTTCAGCATTCTTGGTGTGTCTGGTGTGAGCAGTGCGGGGTGTGCTGTACGGAGAGGAAGGCACCAGAGTCTAAACAGGCAGGTGTGTTCCACGTGGCGTGTGTGTTTTATCCTGAGTGCCACGGGAGGCATCAGGTTGCGTGATCACTTTTCCTTATGGAATGACTCAGGCAGGATGGAGGGGAGGCCAGGGAACTGAAAGGGAGAGAACAGTTAGGGGTTTTCGCAATCATTTTTGCAAGAAATGCTGAAGACCTGAGATAGGGTGCTGGCAATGGCTGTGGAAAGGTGATGGATTAAGATGTATTTATGAAATAGAATTTATGGTCATAGTGACCAATGAGCGTCGGGGGGATGAGTGAAGCAGAGAGAGAAGGGAGGAGTGAGGGAATCTGAGAGGAATGACTGAGGAAGAAAGGTGGTGGCTTCTGTCTGGGGCTTGTTAGTGGTGATTTAAGATGCACCTGAAGATGTTGGAGCTCAGGAAAGATCTGGAATGGAAATTCTGAAAGTGTACAGAGAGTTGATGCTAGCAGGGTATAACAAGGTTGAAGACAGAACCCAGGGAAAACCAATACATAAGAGATGGGTAGAGGATGAGATGAAAGCACAGGTGATTGGGGAAGAAGAAAGAGAGTATTGAAATGGAAGTGAAGGCAGGAAAGAAACTTCAGGGAAGCACTGTCTATATGATAGATTCATATACAGGTTTTAAAAATGGCTTTTTTAAAAAAACTTAATGACATGAGAAAATGTTTACTTATATTAAGTGTAAAGCAGATTATAAGAAAATTGAGGATATCAGTAAAAGACGAGCTTCAAATAACTTCATGTATCTAGGATAGATAGAAAAAAGTGAAGGAAGGGGATAATAAGTTGAGAGAGGATAAGGATGTTGGGGGCCTGCCTCTCTTGATGGGTTGGAGAATAAATGAGATGGGAATAAAGGAATGAAAGTTCTGGAAAAAGGATGTTCCTTCCTTAATCTCAGAACTCAGTGAGGCCTCCACCTGATGCTTCTGGAGTTGGTTCTCTGTCCTTCCCTTCCTCAGCCTTTATCACTCCTTTAAAAATTACTTCGCATCATCTTTCCCCCTGCTAAACTGTAGCCCTACGAGAACAGAGACTGTTTGTCTTGTTCACACTTACAATCCCAGTGGCCATCATAGAATGGAGCTCATACACAGTGGTCAGTACATGTTTGTAAATAAACAAATGAAATCAGTCAGTGCTGTTGTGGTTTAAGACTGGAATGGAGAAAGAGGTCCAGGATGTGGTCTTGAGCTTGATGGTTGACGTAGAAGGCCAGAGTTGAGGCCAAGACAGAAATGAGAAAAGCGCTGGATGCATGACCCAAGATGATGTTGGGATGTGTCAGGGGACACAGTCAAATACTAAAGTTTTTGATAAATGCAAGGCAGTGCTTAGGAGGTGGGTCACTCATGGAAGTGTTACAGAGTTGTCAGGAACCTCAGAGAAGGGAGGGTTCCATGGGAGAGCAGAAAAACAATGATTTGGAAGAAACAACAAGGAGGATGTGTTTTTAGGTCTTTGTTATTCTGGAATCTGAGAGAATGAGCAGCCTCTACTGGGAAAAGATACGCAGGAGAAGTAAGGCCTTGGAGGAGGGCTTAGCGGAAGGTGGGGGAATAGTTTGGTGAAGAGACTGAAGCTGTAGAGAATCTCATTTGCCATAGATTGATGGTCTGTGTTGGACACAGAGGAAAGGATCAGGTGACCTGGGGAACTGGGTCAAGGCATAGGAGGCACAGAGCACCATAGGAGCACCAGAGCACCATGGGACACAGAGCAACCTTCATTTACTGTTGTCTTTTACTTTTTCTCTTCCCTTCTCTCCTCCTCTTCTTTTCCTCCTCTTTCTCCTTCCCCCTCCTCTTCCACCCCCCTTCCCCCGCATCTCCTTCTCTCCCCCCACCTTTCATGAGTAAAGATGTGAAAAGCATGGCATGCTGGAGTGGCTGTGAATAGGACTTAGGGTTTATAAGAGGAAGAGGAGGCTGGAGAAAGCAATCTCCAAGAATTAACTCCAAGATGGTCTTTACCTCTGTGGTCACTATGCCTACCTTCCTTCTCTATGATAGCTTAAAAATTCACATCCCTAATATTCTGGGTATCTTAAGGAAATAGACAGCAAAGATAAAGAAGATATGGAGTCATCCTGACACTGGTAATAGCTGTTTCCACCTTTGTCCTTCAAGGAACCCTAGCATCTTAAAGCATTAAGGAGGCAGTGAGGCTCACTCTTCTCCAGGGAAATCGCCAGGTATCCTGGTGTGGGGAGACTGGAGGAGAGAGGTTGATTTTCCAAGGCATGTGGCTGAATTGAAAAATGCACGGTTGTTTATTGTGTTTTTAAAATACAGTGACATTCTGCTCATTTACTGTTGACCAATGAAAAGCAATATTTTAATGATTAAAATGTTAAGAACAATTGGGGTTGAAAATAACGTGCTTTGAGGGATTACAAAATGTCTTTGCCTGCTGCTGCTTCCACTTCCACAAAGCCCAAATTTGTTATTCATTTGTTAAATAAAATGCCAATTGATATGGATTCATTCAACATTGATGTCTGGGGGTATTTGAAAATCGGAAATTTCTAGAGGAGAAAAAAATCACGTCTGACAAATATGATTTCTTTGTTTTCGTAATTGTTCATGAAAAGATCTACCTTTTGGGATCTGATTCATTCATTCAGCAATTCTGTGTTGAGCACCTACTATGTGCCAGGCAATGTTCTAGACAGTGGGAATATAGAGATGAAAAAGTAGACAGGTCCCTGCTCTCATGGAGCTTTCATTCTTGTGGGAGAGACAAATGATAAATAGGTAAGTGGTAATATAAGTAAATAGGCAGTGAAAAGTGCTCTGAAGAAAATGAAAGCAGATCAAAGACTATGGTGAAAGGTGGGTAGGGGTCTCTTTTAGAAGGAAGGCTTCTCTAAGGAAAGGGCATCTGAGCAAAGGTCTTAGTGAAGTGAGGGAATAAGTTTGGGTTAATCAAAATGAAACAGGATAACAGGGTTTGGAGTTGAGGGCAAGGAGGGGTTTGACATGATGATCTAATTTATGTTTTTAAGAGATCACTGTTTGTCATGTGGAAAATTCTCTTTGGGAGAAGGGTGGGGAGAAGGTAAGGAGAAGCAGGGAGACCAGCATTTCCTGGTGCAGAAGAAGAGGACTGTGTTAGCCCACCTGTTTCCTGGAGGAACCCCTGAAGCAGGATGCAGTGTGCCAGTATCCTATCTGGGAGAGGAGAGGGGGGAGAGGGAGGGAAGGTGGGGTCACGGGGCGGTGTCCTGGCTGCCCTCTCTGACGGCCACGGCCAACGTTGGTGACTGGAACAGAGTGGCAGACAAGAGAGAGTGAGAAGTTGTCACTTTTAGCCTATATTTGGAAGGGAGAGCTGACTGGACTTAGGATAAAAGGGTATGAGGAAAGGAGAAGAATCAAGACTTAACTTTCAGGCTTTTGACCTGTTTGTCCAGCTGAATGATGTTGACATGGACGAGATGGGGAGCCGTGAACTGAGGACTTGCTAATTTTCAGATTTCTATCGACTTTCTCAGTGGATTCTCTAGCTTGTGAATGTTAATTCACCTTGGGTCCTTCTCCTCTCCCTTCCTGCAGTAAGATTTGGGGAGCTTCTTTAACTTACATGTGAGAGGTAGGAGAAAGAATGCAATGATAGGAAAAAAGTGTGCTAAAACAGAGAGGGACCTGTTGTCCCTACATCCCCAGGGCTCTGCCTTGTGGCCTTTGGAATTTACTAATGGTAAGAGAACCAATTTATTTACCTTGGTAAATGGCCTGGGAGCATTCTTTTTGCCTTAGGTTATTCTGGTCTCATGAAATTAAAAATAATCTGAATTCTTAGATTATTATTAAAAAGTTTAAAGTGTTTTAGGCAATTAAGGAAAAAAGTAGTTGAGGTAAAAGGTGGAAGATTCTTGACTTTAGGCTACACAGAGATCACAGGGGTTTGAATTTAGAGAAAGCCCTAAGGGTATGGCTGTTTACATGGCATTACATAGTCAATGATTTTAGGTGCACACAGGTAAGTAGCAGCAACATACTCGGGCAGCATCATGGGTTCTTATTCACATCTATTTAATAAGGAAAACTATTGACCCATTTATATTGCCAAAGATCAGGTTTATTGTTGTGTGTTTATAAATAACTTAAAATAATTTAACCATCTTTCAAGTTATTATGGTTTAAAAATATCTACTTTGCTTGTGACCTAAACCTCACAGTCTCATTAAACAAATGTTATTTATTGATTACCTACCACATGCCAGGCCCTACCAGGTGCCAAGGAAACAAAGGCGAGTAGGAGGTCCTTGGCCCTGGAAGCTCACAGGTAACAGAGGAAACTAACATCTATACACTACATAAACTAACCATCATGTAGTGTGGTGAGTGCAACTTTGCCAGGGTTTACAACGTTCCAAAAAGTACAGAGAAAGAAGATATTATCCTAAAGAGAAAATGATGTTTTAGTCCCAGTGGAAGAGTGTTTGACAGGCGGAGGAGAGAAGAGCATTAACATGGCAGTAGGCTCTGACGTGAAGACCAACAAAGACAGACAGGAAAATGCATGGCATGCACGGGCAGTCCTCAAGTCCAGGGATGCTATGTAACTCTAAACCCACAGGAGGGTGGATGCTTGAATATCTTTATATAATCTGCCAAGGAATTTGGAATTTTTTTCTAGGGATAGTATAAGTGCAGGTGAGAGATTGTAAGCTGGAGAATGGACGTGAAGAAGTTTCCGCATAAGGAAGATCAATGTGGTGGCAGAAGTGAGAGTCAAAGGGCAGTGGGTGGAATGCAGGGTGAGTAGCTAGATGGCTGTTTCTCTAGTCAAGGTGAGACATAATGAGGACCCGCCCCGGGACAGGAGGGTAGTGATGGAGAATGCAGGACAGCTCAATGGGTGTTTCTGAATTGGAGATGGGTGACTTGAGAGTCACAGAGGGAGGAAAAAATGAGATGATTCTGAGGTTTCTAGTTTCTATGAAGTGGGGTCGGGGATGGTATGTTTTGGTGGAAAGAGTGGGCAGATGTGGGTTCAAATACCAGTTTTCCTATTTATTTGCTTGGACATGTTACTTAATTTCTAGCCCCATATATAAAATGGGGATAAAGAATCCTGTTTTTAAGCATTTTGCTGGATAGATGGTGATGCTGTCCATTGAGTAGAATTAAAAATACAGAAAAAGGGCAAATGTGGGGGCAAAGATAGTGGGAATTTGGGAATCTGAGATGTTAAACATTTCTTACACAAAAACACAGTATTATTTGCTTTATGTCATTACTTCATTTAGTCCTCACAACCATCCTATGAGGTGTAGGTAGTATTACTGCCATCATTTTACATGAGAACGTGTCAAGGCTTAGAGGGATCAAATAACTTGACCAAGACCGCATAGAAGAGTTGGATCTTGAATCTGAGCTGAAATTAAATTCTAATTCCAGAACCTATGTTTGTATTACCACACTCTGCAACCTCCCAAATCTTTCTTCATGTGTACACACATATACGATGCATATAATCTAAATCAGAGCTTCACGGAAGCTTATGCTGTATAATCACCTACCTTATGCTGTATAATCACCCTGATATCTTCTATTCTGTTATTCTATTTGTTTATAAAAAATTGCTGAGCAGAGCCTATGAAGTTGAATTTACAATCTTTTCATGGGTCGTGACCCATAATTTGAAAAACACAGGGATAGAGCTAGAAAAGAATACAAGGGATTTCTGTGGCTTCCATCCTCAGATGGCTTTGGGGTTTTTTGTGTGGTAGTACATATCTGTGTTGTGGGTTCATTTTTTAAAAACTTCTTTCTATCTATGATGATCCAGGGAAGATATTACCCCTCTAGCAGCTCTGCTGGATAAATCTTCTCTGCGCTTGGTCTCTTTCCAGGCCTAGAAGAGGGGAGTAGAAAGGTTGTAATCGCAGGTGACCTGGGCAAGTGGCAGTGCTTGCGGTCCAAGCATTCTCTCCCTTCTATAAATTGTATTTAATCCTCCCGTAGCTATTTGTGTGTTGGCCTCCCCACGTGCGACAGACAGGACTTGTCTTTGCATGTTTGCATCTGCAGCATGGGGTGCGGTGTCTGGAACAGAGTAGTGACCCAACATGTGCCAAGAGATGGGGGACACCAGCCAAGCTGGCCTGCCTTCTCTCATTAATATGGCCTCCATCTCTGCCAGACCAACAGCCAGAGGGTTGAAGTCTGGCAGGTCGCATGAGTACTGCTGACCTTCATCTATTCTCTTGTCACTGGATTAGGCCTATTTGCTTTACCGGGAAAGGATTAGTCATAGGTTTTGAGATTCTAAGCCAAATCCACCACTGTTTTCCCAAACACAAGCTAGAAAATTACATTTGAGAAACATAACTGTACTGATGTGATATCATGAAAATGTATAAAACCTGGAGTTCATGGAAGCTTATGAAGGGTTTTAATGTAGAATATAATGAATAAATAATAGAGCCTCTGCAGACAGTGATTATTAGTAGAAGAAAATAAACATATTACATCTTATAATAATTGTAACCAAAGCATATGCATCTTAGCCAGGAAAAGCATAGGATGACTTTGAAGGGAAAAGGGGAAATACATACATATATATATATATATATATATATGTATGTATGTATATATTTATGTAAATGTGTATATATGTAAATGTGTGTAGATATTTATGTACACAAATAGATGGCCCATATTAGCAATGAAAGAAGCTGAGAATCACCATTTTAAGGTCTCGTGTTAGTAAAAAAAACATGTTTTTTTTCTTGCTTCTTTAGTTCAGAATGATTGTAAAAGAATATTTGATAGAAGAGTTTACTGCATTTCTGAGACTTACTGAATCAAGTATATGTGATTTAAAAGAAATGAAATTCTGTTTGAATGCTTAAATAATCTCTTAAAAAAAAACCTTTGTGACTTGAACGCTGAAGTGGAGCACATAGAACTGAAAGGCAAAGGAATATCCATCTCCATGCAAGAAAAAACGGGCTGAGTTTGCAACTTGAGAAATTTTAGATGGTTATAGGAATGCATTTTTATTAAAAAAAATTGCCGAATCAATGCAGGCAAATGAGGATCTGTCCTATTTCTACTGCCCTGAGAGGAGATTCGACTGCATTTCTCAGTAACACAGTCTCAGGGGTGTGTGTCCCCTTGAACACAAACAATAGACCAGAGGACCTTCCGGTCCCGCCCAGCCCTGTAATTCAAGTTCATCCCTCCCCTTTCAGCGCGGTCGTTCCAACCAGTGGCCAGGACTCCCTATGCTCTTAAAGTATTGCCACTGTAAAAGCCATCACTGACAGGTATTTAAGGATACTGTGACTATGTTTTCTAAGAGTTGATTTAAAATTCGAATCACTTGATCAGTTCCTATAGGTTCCTTAATATAGTTTAACTTTCTATTAGGTTGACTTATGAAATTGCCATTTCTGCGGGTCCAAAAGGTCTACGGTTTCATGTGGCCAACCTATAGTTGAAACTATATCAATGCTTCATACATATTTTGTATTTTGCTTGGATTATTGTGCATTATTTTTCTTTTTCCAGCCATTGGGAGCAGTAGCTTCAGCCCAAGACCGTCTCACCAGTTCTCCCCACCACAGATTTATCCTTCCAAGTAAGATATATTTTCTCTTAATCAATAAATAACTTTTCCGAGTAGTCTTTTACCTTATTTCAAGTCATGTCTGGTGCCCACATGTTACATCTTCATTTAAACTAAAGTGTGTTTCATAGAGACTTAAATGTATTTACGCAAATTTATTTGGAGCATCACCTAGGAGGGACACTGTAGTATTTTGGTTCTTTGTGTATTACACTTGAAAGTTATACATTAAGAAACAATCTTTAACTGGAATTTGTGATTTGGTTGTTAATCAGTTACCTTGCATGTTTCCATCTAATGCATGGGCTTTCTATTTTCTGTCATTTCTGACAAATAGCAGACCATACCCACATATTCTCCCTACCCCTTCCTCACAAACTATGGCTGCATATGGGCAAACACAGTTTACCACAGGAATGCAACAAGCTACAGCCTATGCCACGTACCCACAGCCGGGACAGCCCTATGGAATTTCCTCCTATGGTGAGTAATCCCTCGGCTTTAGCAGTGACGTTGCCTAGTGGGCACACCTGTACATGTGAAAGTTTCATAGGAGTGGTACTTAAAGACGGTCCTCTTGGGCCACTTGAGAAAGGGTTGTCACCTTTTGTGTCTAAATTCTTAAAATGATCGTTTCTAATGAGCATTGTAAGAACTGGTAGTTACTTATCTTGAGGTCAGAGGTGGCAAATACCATGGTTCATAGGCCCTCTTGCTCTCGTTTTGGTTTTGTTTTTTTTTTTTCCATTTATATCTCAATTCTTAATTTGCCACTTGAGCACTTGACTCTGGAATCCAAAGTATTTTGGTGCATATTTCTGATAAAACTTCTGTGAATGAAGTCTTTTGGGGTGAAGATTCATTTCCTATTTGTCAGATGCTGAGGTATGATTAGAGAAGTACAAGCAGAGTTCAACAAACCCTGGCTCTAAACTTGAGGGGGGTAGTAGTCTCAAATTTCAGCATTATCAACCATTAGGAAAAGTGATCTATATCATGGCTTGGGCTGCACTTTAAAGAGGCCAATCAGGAAACATTTAAAGCTCACATCCCTATTTGTTCCTTCCCACCTGGAGATTATCTTTATCTTGGTGTAATTTAACTCAATTGTTACAGGCTCAATACCTGTAAATTAAAAATAAATCCAGCCAAACCTCAAAGTTTAATTTTTAAAAAGCTTAGGATTCCAGAATACCTTCACTTCCATTGAATGGTAGTTGTAATTTTAAACAAACTGCAACTTGTTGGAAGAGAAAAATATGGATTATTGGCATTTTATTAAGAAATAAATAAAACCTAGTGATCCAGAAAAAAATACATGAAAGTTTGGAAGCAAGACTGACAGAAAAGACTGGTGGAGTATTTTGTGATCAATATTCTAATTATGCTTCTGCTGCTATTGTTATTTCATAATAATCTTTTCTCAGTATATTGAAAGAAATAATGTTCTTCTTTAAGCATTTCATTAATCATTAGAAGGTAAATTATTTTTTGCTTTTTTGTTCTGTCTTTACCCCAAATCAAATTGGCCATATATAAATTTCTTATAAAATATATAGAAATTAAAATCTAAATTATGTATGACTTCAACTTTCATAGTTTTATTTTTAAAAGATCACAACTGAATGTGATCTAGGGAGGTGTTTTTCAACCAGACTTTAAAAACAGCCATAAAATGGACTTTCTAGAATTATCTTTCATTTCCATGACTTTTAGTCACGTTTCTCAAAATAACGTTAAATATAGATCAAATTTGTCTGTAATTTACTTTTAAACTATTCTTATGCTAAAAGAGGAAAAAGATTCTATGATTGGAATTGCGTAACTTCAATTCTATAATGTGAGTTAAGGCAGTCCCCAATTTATATTCTCAAAATTTATTTGTAAGCTGATTATTTGAAGTAGAAATGTATTTTCCAGTACAAACAATACTCAAGTACTGTAGACCTATCAGTGCTGCCAGGGGAAGGTACCATTCCTGTTATTGCCTTGGCTGCCCCTCACACAACTCTCTTGTTTTAATTTTTCTTCCCCATTCAGTCATGGAAGGGCCCTTTGCCAATTTCTGGGCTGCGGGGTAAGGACTTCTCTAGTTCTAAACCATCAACAGATGGCCCTGTTGTCTGAAATAGTTGTTCCAGTAGAGTGAGATGAGCAGAGGTTAGGCTCAGAACTAGTAAGATGAAGACGGGGATTTTCATGTGGTAGGTGGGGATCGGGGAGGTGGTGAGAGTGAGTCTCAATGTAAAGGGCTCTGATCCCAGGACCTTCCATGCTTATAAATCTCCTGGGAATAATTCTCAGTCCTTAGCATTTTTCTGATCACCTCCTTTCTCCTCTTTTTGTGCTTTGAGGACAAGGAGATGCCCCCGTGCTTCTGACCAGCCATTCTCTTTTTCTTGGGCCAGTGCATGGAAAAATATGGCAGCCATCTCCCCCTTGCTTGCTCTGAAGGAAGAACGCATCGTTTAGGGGTTTTAACTGCAGATAGTTAAGGTCCTGATAGTTCTAGAAGACCTTCTCCAAGGACTTGTGTCCCCTGACTTTTCACTTAGACCCAGTAAGAAAAGACAGGCAAATCTTTTCATAGTAAGAGCAAGGGGTCGGTGAGGAGGAAGAGGTCATGCCATTCTTCACTGGATCTGCGTGGAGTCGACCAGTGAGATGAGTTTGACAGCTTGTGGATAGAAGCTATGGACATAGGTGTGGCTATGGGTATTTTCTACCTCTTCCTGCTTTTCCTCACCTGTTCTTATCACAAAGATTCCCATCCTGAGCCTCCAGGCTAAAAACAGAGGTGGCACGGGTGAAGACTGAAAGCAGATCATTATAGCAGCAAATGGAGAGAGAAGGGGGAAAATCCCTATTGTGACAACATGAAAAGGAAGGGAGTTTTCTAGAGCCATCTAACCACCTGTCTTGGGCACTTGCTTTTCCAGGGACCATTTATAAGTGTGGGTTATTCATTGGTTTGGGATTGCCTGTAAAGGGAAAGTCACATTGTTTTAAAATGCTAAACTGAAATGTAAGGCCATTATGAGGTTACTTAGAGATACTTCAGGAATTAGAGTAGGCTCTCTTCGCCAAGAGTCAGATTCTTCCACTGCCTTAGGAAAGTTACCTAACTTCATTCTACTGATGAAATTCCCCTAAAATGGAAATAAACAGTGAGACTACTGTGTATTCTAGATCCCAAAGATATTATTTATCTTAAGTGCAAAGTAAAATTATTCCAAAATGTGAATTCCCTTGGCAGAAATTTTCATCCCCTTCCTCTGTGGGAATTAAGGACAGTTGTTAACTTTCATGACTGTCTTTAATTATGATCCAGGGCTGAGCCCTGTACAACGATACCGCCAAACCCAAGTCCTGAAATTAGGATGTCAGCCTGGCACTTTGGGAAGTATTGGGGGGGCCACAAATACATTATTTTTATATTATGATGTTATGAAAAGAAAGTATACTTTATGTTACACTTAAAACAATTATATTTGAATAAAAACCTGAAACTATAAGGGACAAAAAGAGAACTACTTGTCAGTTTCTCTGTGCTGTTTATAAAGCACTGTGCTGTTCTACAGGATTGAATTCTTTATTATTCTGCTTCTCTTGTGCTTACTGCCTGGTAGGATCTGGATATCTGGGAGAAGGTTTCCCCCTGTGTTGCTTAGTTCTATGCCCAATATTGCTACCTCTGACCTCAAAATGCGTTGTGTACTAAAATCAGCTTTGTGATAGAAAGAGTAAAGAAAAAAAATGTTTTTAATGTTATGAGGCTAGAGACTCTAATTAATCACTTTTTAGAAAAAATATTTTGATTCTGATGTTAATCAATGCAACAACATTTAGAATAATTTAGTTCAAGTTTAATTATGGCCATTTCTGGACTGTAAAGATGATCTTAAACTCTTGTAAAGCAATACAACTAATTATAGAAACGATATCACTGGAGTTAAATTTGATAGAAAATGGAATTCAGGAAAACAACAAAAAAGAATAGTGCGGATAGGCATTGACATCTGTAATAATCCTGGTTTTATTCTTTTTAATTGAAGTTATAGTGAAGGGTATTTCACTCTAAGCATATATGGCCTTGGTTATCGAGATAACACTGGGGGAGAAGCGTTTGTAATTGGGTAGTTGCGGGAGTGTTTTTGTATATGGACCAGCTTTTGAGAACGAACAGATAGATAAGCTATCACTAACTGATTTAGGTGCACTGTGGGCAGGCATCAAGACTGAAGGTGGATTGTCACAGTCTCAGTCACCTGGACAGACAGGATTTCTCAGCTATGGTACAAGCTTTGGGACCCCTCAACCTGGACAGGCACCGTATAGCTACCAGATGCAAGGTCTGTATACACACTGGCATTGCTCTTTTCATTAATCCTGTGGGACAATCATTACTTTCTAAAGTGGAACCTGATATTCTGTGTAAGTAGTGGATGATGGTGAAAGTGGGCTGGGCTTGGAGGCAAGATTCCTGGTTCTAGTTTGGCTCTTTACTTCCCTGCTCTCCAGGCCTAAATTTCCATATTTATAACATCCAGGGGTGAGACTGGATGATCACTCGGGTTCTTTTACAAAAAGCTGTAAAATTCTATGTGTCGTTGAAGTTTTCTGCCTTTGCTTCTATCAACTAAAAAAAAGAGTGAAAAAAAAAGCAAAGTCAGTGACGTAAGAAGTTGTAGTGTGATATATGCTAAAAACCCTGGCACTTGGTGTGGCCAGTCAACCTGTCTCAAAGGGGTATGTTTTCTTCATTTTCCTTATCACGGCTCTGGAAATTGAGCATGTGATAGGTGTTGACTAAATGATCTGCCAAAGACCAGGAGATCAAATTGACAGCCACTCAATGCATCTTCAAGCTATTGCTTCTAAGGACCCATCCCTGGGTTCTGATTTTGAAACTGTAGACAGAACATAATGTAAGTGCAAGTCATATGGATGACAGCTGAAAGTTTACGTTGTCAGAGCTGTTTCAAGAGTAGGCATTACTGTAATTAGCAGATTATTATCATGCAAATGTCTTAAAATACTTGAAAATTGTTCTCTCATAATTAAAACATTCTCCTAATATTTTGTTTTTACCACTAATCAGTTAAACAAATGATATGCATCCTTTCAATAGTGCCACGCTATAATAGAATTAAATGCCTGCTATTTAAAAAAAAAATGATTTGTTTGTTTATTTATTGAAGTATAGTTGATGTACAATATTACATAAGTTAGAGAAGTACAACATAATGATTCACAATTTTTAAAGGTTATAGTTCGTTTATAGTTACTACAAAATACTGGCTATGTTCCCTGTGTTGTACAATACATAACTTGTAGCTCATTTATTTTATACATAATAGTTTGTACCCCCTATCTTGTCCCTCCCCACTTTCCTCTCCCCACTGGTAACCACTAGTTTGTTCTCTGTATCTGTGAGTCTGTTTCTTTTTGTTATATTCACTAATTTGTTTTATTTTCTGGATTCCACATATAAGTGATACGATACAGTATTTGTCCACCTTTGTCTGACTTTTTTATCAGACACTTAGCATAATACCCTCCAAGTCCATCCTTGTTGCTGCAAATGGCAAAATTTCTTTCTTTTCTTATGGCTGAGTAGTATTCCATTGTGTGTGTGTGTGTGTGTTTAGACCACATCTTCTTTATCCATTCATCCGCTGGTAGACTTAGCAACCTGCTCTTTTAAGTAACAGATATGTTATAGACATCTTTTTCACATCAATAAAATCTATTTTATGGCACCATTTTAATGGTTTCACAGATATATCTTATTTAACTAACCCCCCTATTATTGGACGTCTAGAGCAATGCCACGAATATCTTATGTGCATGCTTCATTATTTCCTTTGAGTAAACTTAAGTGTGGAATTGTTAGGTAAACTGTTTTCACCTCTTTTAAGGATTTGTTATATATTTCCACAAGGAAGGGCTGTGAATTAGCGTGAACACATTAAATATTTTACTTTTAAAAATAATTGTCATTTTGGAAGGTCCGAGATTTTATTGTTGTTTTCATGTGTATTTTTAGAAAATTGAGCCGATAAACCAGTTTTTCTTTTCTTGCATGGTGGTGTTTGTCTTCTCGTATTATTTCTTATATTACATCTCTTAAACTTTAGTAATGTTTTATAGATATATTTCCGGTGTATCATTTTTAAGAGCTTTTTTCCTGCAAGGGAAGCTAAAATTTTATGGGACCAGATTCATTAATCCTTTCATACTTGGTTTTGCCTTTGGTATAAAAAAGGCATGGATTATAAAGTTTTGATATATTTGATGGCTACAAAATTAAAATTACCTCATGACAGATAGCATTTAGTGTTAGAAGGATATTACTCACGTGCTTGATTCCAAAACTTGAAAGCTGCTCTTGGAAAAGAACTATGTTTCTCCACATGCTGAATATCAGTTAAGTAAAGGGATAAAAAGAACACAAATTGATGAGACTTCATTAAAGAATCGAATAGTCTTAGGCTTTAGTAATGAAATGGATCATAAGGCAAGCAAAGTCTGTTCACTTCTAAAGCTTTCATTTGTGTCAAGGAGAGAGACAGTAGACAAACAGACAAATTATGCAATTGCAGTCTTCGGAGAGTTATGGGGAAAAAAATCTGGCACTATAGTCGGTTCCGTTCTACTCCGGGCATCCAGTCTCTTTAAGGAGAAGTGAATCCTAAAGGTCAGAATGAAACAGGTGAAGTGCCTTCCGGAGAGGAGAGATAACTACACGTGTGATTCCTGGGCTTGAGCCCACATGCAGCCCTTCGGTTACCACCCACAATGGGCTGAGTACAGAAATTGCGAGTTAAGTGTTTAGAAACTTTCATGGTACGTCCGTAGTAAGTCTTATGGTGGTGAAATCAGACGTGCACTCTGTGTCTTTTCTTTTTTCATCTCATTTTTTTAGTCATACATAACTATTCTATTTTGCTAAATTGTCAGCCTGGGAAGGAGAAGAGAAGCGTGCTGTGTGTCTCAGAGAGTTCGAGAAATATTGCCCTTGACTTAGCTTTATCTTTCTGTCCTCGCAGGTCAAAAGCTTATGTGGCAGAAAGTTCCTAAGAGGACTAACTAGCTCTCAGAGTTGTAAGCATAGCGTCACTGTAGAGAGAAGAGTGGAAATGAAAGAGGAGAAAAGAACGTGAATTTGGAGGTGGAAAAAACTCTATTTTAAAGCAGAAATAAGGACATGTGTAGCACCAAATATAGCAAATATAGCATTGCTTTTCCAGTTATAGGTTTCATTGCATCTGGGATGTTGCATTACAACTTTTTGTGTTTTTAGGCATCCCCTGGTTGAATGGCCTTTCCAATGGGATTTTAGAGCCCTTTTTCCATGACTGAGGTATTATTTCATATGGATATTTCTATAATGGCACCTCACTCATTTTCAGAATAATCTAAAATATGACTTTCACACACCAAGCCAGAGAATAATATGCTATTAACTTGAAAGTTGCCAATCCGATGATGGATAATGATATGTAATGTGCTATAAACTCCTTATGGTCAAATGTGGATAAATAAGTAAACTCTGATTAATATGTATTTCTTAAATATTAAGTGCATTGTAAAAAATGAAGTGGATGAAATGATTTTATGTGCCCAGTCATGGGAGTCTATTGACCTTTGTCTTTTCAATACTTCTTTTTAATATAAAACTTTCTATAATGTCTGAAATTATTTTCAAAATTCTCTAAATTCTATTATCCTTAATGAATAACAGTGATTTTTGCTTATATCAATCTTATATCTGTTAAAAGATCTTAGAATCTTGGATGACAGTTTATGTATTTTAGTGATTTGGGAGCGTTTTACCTAGTGCTTTCTCCAATATCCTTTGACCTTTTAAATATATACCTTTTAAATATAAGGTATGATGATGAGTTATTCAGAGATTTAGTTACTAAGATTTCATAATATTAGGATTTCACAATACTAGAAGAAATATTCTAGTAACCCAGATGACTCTAACTCAGTAGTGAGTGTTATGCTGATTAACTTCAGGAAAATTTTTGATGATCACCTCTTTGGTTCTGTGAGATTTAGAAGGTTGGACTAAAGGTACAGTGAAATCTTGCACTCTGGCAAACAGCGTAAATTCTAGAGTCAGGCTGCCTGTCCAACAGCCGTGCCCTTGCTGTCCGTGGTACTTCAGCATGGGGCTTGACTTCTTATGTCTCCATTTCTTCGTCTCAAATGTGGGGATAATATTATCTGTTCCCACAGTAGTATTGTGAGGTTTAACTGAGATTATCCGTGTATATCACTCTGACCAACACCTGGCACGTAGTACGCATTCAAAGGCTTATTTTTATTTACTGTGTTCATTGTGGCAGTGATGTGGTAGTGGTGGGGGAGGGGTGATTATTATTATTATTGTTATTATCATCATCATCATCATCATCATCCAGCCTTCTGAAATAGTTCCAGATTAGGAAGCATTACCTAAATTCTCCTTCTCTCCCATTCCCCAGGAGGAAAAAAAAAATCTCTATGTATGAAATAAATATAAAAAGTGTAATATATATACTATTATATATGTGTCTATACACATATATATGTATGTATATAACCAGCAAAGAGAGCTCCAAGAACCCAGTAACCAAATAAGCATAGCAAAAAAAGAGCCGGATCTAACTCATGTGCTGGCAAGGAAGGAGAATCAGTATCAACAAAGGTCAGGCTTTGTGTACATGATACAAACGTATAGAAGAAACAAGAGAGAACAGCCAAGAACGTGAAGAAGAAAATCAGAAGAGAGAAATGGCTGTGTTGGCAGCAGCAGTGGTGGGTGCTGGAAAGCAGGAGCCGTGGGTAACACAGAAGGGCCACAGACAAAGAAATAAACTCAGCTCTGCAGTGATGGGAAAGAAGGCGGTATCAACCAGGTCCTTACGCCCCAGGAATCCCTGCAGGCGCAGTGCGACTTGAGTGCGAGGAACTGGTGGGGAAAATGGAGGTAACAGCCATGTAAACACCAAATTATTTAGTTCAGGAACCAAGATTAGGGAGGAAGATGGGAACGTGACAAGCTATGCTCTATCGAGATGGAAAACTCTGCTGCCCGTAACACAAAAAAACAGCTACTGTTTATCGTGCACTTATCATATGCCCAGCACTTTTCTAATTATTTTACATATATTATCTCATTTCATCCCTGCAACGACCCTGAACAATGGCTTTAAAGGATAAGAACCGGAAAATGCTGACGAATACATCAAAATGGAGAATGGTTTAGAACTGTCAGACCCTGCCATGTTTTCTATATGCTTAAATGACCGCACCTATAGGGGAGGTGCTTACAGAAAACTACAAAAACAACGAAATGTAGTTGCCTGTAGTATGTTTCCTGAAGGGTGGATTTGCTCTTTTGGTAACTGAGATACTGCATTACACAGCTAGCTATGTAAGTAGTAAAAAAAAAAATACCAGCTCGTGAAGCTTAGAAAACTTTTTTTAGAGAGCTCATTTCCGAGCACTGTCTGTGTTTTAACATTTTCATGGCACTTAAGGAAAAGATTTAACTGGTAATCTGTGGGCATTTTGGCACTGCCTAATCTTGTGAACTAGGCCAGCCTTGGTGCCCTTGTTTACTCCAGGTGAACCTTCTGGATCCTTCCAGCTCCAATGTTCAACACTTATGTCCGTGGCAGGCTTCGGTGAATCTGGCACATGCCGTTTTAAGCCAAACAAGGATCAGATTTTTAAATGCACTAGTTTTTAAATGCACTAATACTAAAAGCCCACAGTAAAACCTCAGGGACTGGAAAAATCTGATTGCTTTTACCATTGCTGCAAGATTCTGGAAAATTCTATTTCTGCTTTTATTGGATCTCTTTTGTACATCCAGTGAAAGATTAGAAACTTAAGTTTAACAGAGAAAGACAAGATGTTTCTGTTCGTGGACAACTGTAGAGTTCACCCTGAGGAAGTGAAATCCTTGCTGTTAGTTTTTGACATCTTCCTGCTCCCCAGGGTCGGCTTCAGTGTTTCTGGAAGAAGTTTTGGATGGTGTGAGATTTTTCTTCACACGCCATTGACAAACATGCAAATGAGTGAGTTGAATGAGGGAGTGTGGACGGACAGAGGGTGCCTGGAGACCCCTGGGTCAACCGTGCAGATCCTGTAGATAGTGTTTTCAGTGCTGCCAATCAAAGGGCACTGACAACAGGAATGAAGGGGGGGCGTGTGAGTTTATGTGTATGTCTGTGTGTGTGTGTATGTGCGTGTGTGCACACGTGCGTGCGTACATGTACTACGGGCAAGAAAACTTAGGAGAAACTGCTTTAGCCTATGATTCACTGACCCGTTTCACAGAATATCTGCCAAGCTTGTCATAAGCAAATTTTATTCTCCTTTTATGTAAAAGAGGCATCTGACTTGAAATCAAGCTTTTAGTTATAATTTCTTAAAAACACAAGTTCCAGACCTATTGCTGGCATCCCCATTCATTCATTTACCCCCCCCACCCCCATCCTATACACTATAGACTTAAGAGTACCATCGACCACAGAAAACAAGAAACTGTTCATAATTTTGAGGCTGAGTCATAGGAAGAAAATTACATTTTGTTTAGCAATCTGAGATAAGGAAATGCAAACAATTTTCACACGAAAAGTAATTCAAGTTAAGTCTGGTCTCTTAACTGGTTAAGCTTCAGCTTTGAGGCAAACCCAGCTTTCCCTAATAACTTAGTTCTATTGATGGACAGTTGCAGGGGGTGACCATCTCTTCTCATAGTTTCAGTTTATTTGGTAGTATGTCTGAAATATACAAATGTTTTGCTGGGAGTGGAGAGGTCTGTGTCACAATGGCAGTTGGAAGTTAAGATTCATAAGAACTCTAGTTCTCTTCATTTGGGGAAACGAATTTGGAATTTAGCATCGTAAAATCCTTGGTTACTTTATTATCGTAGTTTGTTCAAAGCAGTCTTCCCCTGTGTTCACGCTAGTAGGTGAAGCTGGATGGAGACATCACAGAATCGCGGTGGTTGTGTGGAATGCCTTTCTGAGTGTTTTAGTGCCCCAGAGAAGCAGTGAGGTGGGGACATTCCTGTCATTCTGGAGCAAGAAGGTGTCAGGATTTGCCACGATAGATGGGAGGGACTACACAGATGCGCACGCCCGAAACCCAGAGGGCTCTGGAAACCCCGCTTCGTTTATTTTCCTTTCGGTTTTATTGCTCTCTTTTAGAGGAGAAAATCACACGAATTCGAACTCCGTCTTTGTATATAATGTTGTTTGCTCTGTTAAAGAGATTGGAGTTCCAACCAGTGAGGAGAGACAAAAAAGAAGGACAGAGGTTTGTTAATGGGACGCGGAAGGGTGACAGCTCCACAGTTCTCTGTACCTCGCCGATCTAGGGCTCGTTATGAAGTGGGAACCATCCAATAATAATCTAATAAGGACAGCCACCCTGACTTCCGTTGGTCTGCCTGTCTATAGCTTTTCAAATATATAGTTGAAGTCTTCCAGTTTATTAGTTTTTTAGAACCTCAAAATTGCTTACCAAAATGTACTGTTAAAGTTTTTTCATTATCTATAGAAATGGTATTTTTCCTAACTTCAAATATATGGTTTTAAGAAAATATTTATTAAACCTTTTTAATAATCTGCTCTGATAAAGCCTTTGAGATTTGCACTTTCTGGCGTAAAATGACAGATGAGAGTTACAACTGGAGAAAAGCTATTGCAGCTTGCACTGATGTTCACAATTTCTCTTAATTGCTTTCCCATTCTACTCACATTTATATTTTAGTTTGTGGAATTTTTTGCATTCTAGAATTTTTTTTTGTTGCTTAAGTTGATTTTTTAGCAGTAATATTTTGTTTTGGTTCTTTTGGCATCTTGTGTTATTTCAAATGACAAGTGTTGAAAATTGTATGGAGATCTTTTGAAATCCAGTAATAGCAATAATTAATCAGAGATCAATACCCATATTATTGTCGGTATGAATTGTTTTTTATTAAAATATAGAGAAATAGATGAAGAACGATAAATAACAAGGTTTTGTAGTCTTTATTACCCTAGTTACAAATTGTCTTTGAAATAGAAAAACTATTACTGAGATAAAAAGGAAAACTTGGTCATTTAAAAGCCTTCTTGTAAGAAAAGGGGAAAACTTTGGTTTTAAATAGCCCATCTGGCCTTCAGAGGCTTTTCCCCAGGGAGCTCTACTGACTCCTGCCACATAGATTGCGCCCGATGATGGACATAGCCCATGGCAAAGAGGCCAGGGAAGGAAAGCAAATGGACTTCTGTGAAAATACACGAGGGACAAATAGCATCCTGCTTGCCAAGTAAGTGCTAGAAAATGCTCTAAAACATGGGAAATACAGACAGGCCCCAGCAGGTTCCAGCATTCTTATGTTGGCTGGGATTCTGGTTTTTAATGCGAGTCCTTGTTAAGTAGACCTTTGACCTACATGTTACCTTTTTTTTTTTTTTTTTTTTTGTTGAAGTTATAGCTGGGCAGTGTTCTCCAGGTTAAGTCACACACAAAACTTTGATTTGATATTTTAAATCATGTTATAAATCAACATAGGCTGGGTTCTTCTTAACTGTGAAAAAGTAGTAAGGATTTATTCATAAAGGTTTGGAGGGGTTGGTTTATTTTTAAACTACAATTGCTTAGCATCTATAGAACTGGGTGGCCACACAGGGTCTTCTAGCAAGACTGTTTCTTGTTTGTTACGGTTGGTTGACGAGACCACCACCTTTTCCCTGTAGCAACCCCTGATGGTGACAAGAAGAAAGCCAATATTTCTGATACACTATCCTTGGGTGACTATATAATTTACTTTTAAAATTGTTTACCAGCCTCAAAAGAGTTACAATGAAGAAGTCTTTTAGAAATGAGATCATTATTTATGAAATTTCTCAGATGCCCTTGTCTCTACCCTTTGTGTGTCCGTGATGTTTGTCCAGCGAAAAATTAATACCACTTTTCTGTCCTCCCCACCCCTTTCCCTTTTGGTAACCATAAATTTGTCTTCTACATCTGTGAGTCTGTTTCTGTTTTGTAAATAAGTTCACTCGTATCATACTTTAGATTCCACATATAGGTGATTAGCAGATACAAACTACTGTATATAAAATAGGTAAACAACAAGGACCTATTGTATAACACAGGAAACTATATTCCATATCTTGTAATAACCTATAATGGAAAAGAATATGACAAAGAATATATATATATGTGTGTAAGTGAATCACTTTGCTGTATACCAGAAACTAACACAACATTGTAAGTCAACTCTACTTCAATAATAAAAAATTGAAGTTAAATTAAAAATACGACTTTTTACAATATATAATTCCCTTTCAACATTGCTGAATCAGAGCATCTAAAGGGTGCATTTTGTGTGGTCGAATGGTAAATGGTGGCCTGGAAGTGGAGATAATGGCCATTCCCTAACTCAGAGTCTTTGGGCCAGGAAATCACCATTCTCTCTCTGACAAGGATCCTACCTCACATACTGATGTGGGAAATAACCTGAGACAGTGGATGTGGAAATACTGAAACATAAATGGACTGTAAAATCGTAGGATGTTATTGCGTTCTGAATTTGAGATTTTTCATCTGCAAGCAAGGCTCTTATTTTCATTCATGTACCCATGAAATACCAATATCTGAGCTAGATCAGTGATATTTTATGAGCTGCTCAAAATTCATGATGCTTAATTAATTTAATATTTTATTTGATTTAAAACCCTGCTGGATTTTCTTCCGGAAATTCAGACATATTTTAAATCCTTCCAGAAGGTGCTTCTACATCCTGTATTTAATATTCTTCATGTAATTTACATCTAAAGTAGTGATTATAATCTAATTTTTAAAGCTAAGCCTTCATATATCATCCAGTTTAAAAGAAACCAGTAAAGTGTGTGTCCTTTAGATGAAATCTGAGAAATAAACAATTATTATTTGGTTATTTTTCCTTTCCGCACTGTCTTTTTCATTGCCGAACAAATAAGTTGAGAGATGCTTTCCTTTCCTGATATCTGTTGGGCCTTCAAATCGCTCTTCCAAACAGCCTTCTGCCACCATTACCACATACACACACACACACACACACACACACACACACAAAATTGTGGAAAGGTTTCCTCTTGTTACTACACCTGCTTCTTTATGACAGTCGTATTCTCACTGGACCCTGTTGTCATTACCATCCTGGATTGAAACTCAAGTACCACTTCTGTCTCCTACTGGAGCCTACACGAAACCCTTCAAAGGCACTAGTCAGACGTGGTTTCTCCTTGTCCATGTGAGACAGGTGAATAAGTATAACACATGAATTTAAGGAACTTATGGTCAGGATAAAAACAAGACCAATGAAGGCTTGTTTAGTGCTGTTCTGAGACCAGTGGTATCAATTATTAGTGAGCTCGAGTTCCCAGAAGGTAAAATCAGTGCAGAGAAGAACACTCAGGGAAAGCTTATTGGGAAGATAGGACTTTAGCCAGATCATGAAGGATGGGAAATGGGGATTGACGGAGAGAAGCATTAAATACGAGGCGCAAGAATGAATAAGATGAGTTTTCAGGATAGCGGGACCCCATCCTGAATTCATGTAGTGAGCTGTGGGCAGGCAGGCCTTGGGAAGTAGCTTGGTGAGCGTATTCCTCTCCTGGGCACCTCCAGCCCCACCTCACCACCCCAAACGCTAACCCACCCCCATCTCCAGGCCCAGTTATATAAACAAAAATATCTTTGCGTTTATAACACGTCCTCCAGTCCTTAAAAGGAAAATCCGAATCATAACATTTCCTGTGTCCCAATATGCTAATATTGGTATGATCAACATTCAGATTCCTGGGTTTTTCCGATAAAGAATGTCATTTTGCTGAACTGTTATTCTTTTCTTAAATGATCAAGAAACTTCTGTCACCTACCTTTAGTCTCTTTCCCTACTTCCCCATAAACCTTTCACTCTCAGATCTTCTCCTTTGGATAGTTTATACTCACTGTGTACCAGGAATATGCTCCTTGACATTTTCTGTGTATTTTCTGTGCATTGTCTGTCTCAGTCTAATCAGATGTTTTCATTTCATTGACTGTCAGAACTTGTGGTGCTCGTGTAGGTAACACAAGCTAATGTTTCTTGGTGGTGCTTTCATGAGATTGTGTGTTTTTAAACTTTGCTCAAAGGATAGACTCATGACACCCGCTTCTTTTGGTCCACAACACCCTCTAGAGTAGTAAGTGTGCCAATTAGATGTGCCAGTAGTTGCTGTGGACCAAACTAACTTGGAAAGGTTTTTTTTTTTTCATAGTATAACATATATAATCTTCCCATTCAGAATATAAAAATTCTCAACTTTAAAAAGAAGACAGTGGAATGAAAAATAATTTTGTCTCTTAGAGAAGTTCTGAAAGGAAAGATTTTTCCAGTGTTCTGGTCTGGAAATGAGTGTCTCCCCTCCCTGCCAAAAAAGAAAAATGGCTATGATTTTTCACAATAGTAAACTATTTAAACAGATAAGATTTTCCTTTTCACTAGTGGGGAAGAAAGTATCACCACTGCCACCCTGCTCGGAAGGTAACTTAATTCCAAACTCTACCAAGAATAATATTGGGCATTACTGGAGCTCCATTTGAACCAATCTCTGCCAAACTCCTTGAGTGAGAAATAATGGATTCTAAATGGGAATTCTTTCTACTTTGGGGAATTTTCATGATATGTTACATAAAATATAAAACAATTTATCATAGAATATTTCTGTTCTCTTTATCTAGAGGTGACTTTTCATGTAAAATCTTTTGTATCTAGGAAGGAAAATACTTCTATATTATTTTGGTAAATAAATTCTCAATACTAAGCCTAATTCTGTGACCTAACGTTGTAAGTGAAGACTCTTGTGAATCGAACAGAAACTCTTAAGAGGATGGATCCTAATGGAAGAAGGAGGTCTGTTTTTCCTGGTCATGTCCTGCCCTTTCTCCCCTGTAGCATACATGCTTAAGTCTGGTACATGGTGGCCTTCTACACAAATGTGCCTCGTCTCCCAGGCCTGTGTAGAGTAGGAAGTGGGTTTAGTAGATACACACGGACGCTTTCTTAGGAGCGTTGTCATTGCTATTTTGTCTTTGCTTTGTGGTGTTCTAAGCTTCGGTGAAATTCATCTGGTAATACTGGCACCCAATCTGCATCAGATCAGCTATCAGAGTGGGACCCTTTACTCCCTATGAGCTTTGTTTAGCCCAGCTCAAGGGCCACAAATACCCAAGACAGTCTCTGAGAAGCTTCCATTCTTTAAATTCCTGGTGAGTGTGATTACTTTCTTAGTGTAAAAACAAAACTTATACTAGTGGGGGTTTTTGAAGCAGTTGCTAAAACACTAGTTGAATTGGTACTAAAACATAGTGGCTAGAAATCAGGGACTTTAGGTGTTCAGTAAACCTGTGGATTTTCAGGTCACATCCTACCCCTCTTGCCTCAGTAAGATGGTGATTTCTGTGTCTGAGGAGGGGCCCAGATTTGTGCCATTTAACAAACACCTCCTGGTAATTCCGTGGCAGATAGTTAGCCATATGTTGAATATGTTGGTTAAAAAATATATATTAAAGGAAAAAGAACCCTGGTTACTTTGAGAGGCAATACACGGCGGAGATTAAGAACTTCAACTCTGGAGCCAGATGGCCTGGGATTGAACCCCAGGTCTGCCACACTTGCTTGTAATCTTGGGCAGTTTCTTCATCTGTAAAATGGGGTATAATAGTACTTTCCTGAGGGGTGGTTGTAAGAGCTCGTGAGTTGTAACATGTAAAATATTTGATTGGCCTGGCTCAGAGTAAGCCCTTGATATGTTTTAAGTATGATTATTCTTGTCACTTCTATTTTGATTCTATGTTTGCTTCCTATGGTTTTTTTTTTTTTTTTTTTTTTTCATCCTTGTAGAATGATCCCTGGGAACACTTTAGTAAACTTCAGATCTTCCCATAAAGCAACAGAGAACAGGGTAAGAGGACACGAGAGAGCATCGTATAGACTCTAAAACCAGACGGAGCTATGTTTAATTTTACTTCCATCCCATGGAAGCTATATTACCCTAACCTCACCCTCTGGTTCCCTATAGTATCGAGTTATTTTGATAGATAAAGCATGTGAAAAATGAACTTATTCCTAACATATAGTAAGCATTCAGTGCATGTTTTCCATTTTTATTGTTCATGTATGTCATATATATAAAATACACACATCACAGAGAAGGAGAGGGAGACAGAGAGAAATTCAGTAACTCAGGCTTAGGAGGAAAGAGGAGAAGAGGGGAATTCAGGGAAGGTTTTTCCGAGGAAAGGAGTTTCTAGTCCGTGCTGAATTGGGAAGCTGATTAGAAGTTAGCCAGGATATAGTGGGAGTGGGGAGGGAGGGAGAGGTGCAAAGAGTAACCTTCAGAGAACCGAGTGTTGCTTCCCTTGTATGAGGCTGGAATGTGTATCTGGGTGGGTGAGGGGTGGGAGTTCCTGGGAAGAGATCAAAGAAATCTAAGAGAAAAACTACAGTCAGACCAAGTAGGGCCTAATAAATAAGCCCTGGTAAGGAGTTTGAATTTGATCCTGAGGCTAATAGGGGGCAGTTACTTTTTTAACAAGGGAGTGAGAAGATGAGATATGCACCTTAGAGAAAGTATTCTACTGCTGGTGTGGAGAATGAGCTGGAGGGGGCCGGAAGATGGGCAGGAGACCAGGAAGCAGGCTGTTGAAGAAATCCAGTGCTGGTGGCCTGGACTAAAAGTTATCAGCTCTCTTTCCTAAGTCCTCCGTGGAGGCGGGTGGGGCAGCCCTGCAGATCTGATTCTGGGGGTTAAAAATTAATACTGCCTGAGCCTGATTCTCTAGCACGTCCATCTCTGCCTGACGTTAAGTTAGATCCTTGTGGAAGTTGCATTAAGTCTCGTAGGCCACTGGAGTGCTGTTAAGCTCCTGCTCCTGCATGTGAAATGGAATGGAATCTCAGCCTGCAGTCAGCCAGTAAATGAGTATAACTTATGTTGAATTCCAGCTAATGTACAGCCGTCGAAGTAGCATGAAGTCTGGGAAGTCACTGGGGTACCATTTAGAGTACTGAACAGTGATTTACTTGGTCAGACCCCAATGGCCTATATGTGCCAATATAGCTTCCATGGTCTTTTCTACTTTGTTCTAGGGAATAAGTTATGGAATGAAAACATCCATTTTTAAAATATATTTTCTATATCTTAATTCATTTTCTTGGTGGATGGGGATTATTGAGGTCACTATTTATTGTTCAAAAATGTGTAGTATAAACGAAAGTAGCAAGTCATAACCTAAAAACGTGTAGTTTAAATGAAAGTCACAAGTCATAACCCAAAGTAATTTTTCCTATCAAATGTATATAATACAGTTTTCAAAAGTATTAATATTCACACTCTTACCCAGAATAAATTTGAATTTTTATAAGGAATTTTTAAAATGCTCATTATAAGTTTGTGATATATATATATAGGTATAGATACAGATTTAATGTTAATTGTTCACTGATATACAAATATATAGAATGAGTCATATGCCCATGAAGTCCAGTGTTTAAAAAGAAAAAAAACAGAACTAATGTTAACCTGGTAAGTCCTAGAGATCCAAGCCTGTATCTTCTGTCCTCATGTAATTATCACCACAAGCCCTATATTTAATACTTGCTTAATAAGTATGTGGTTGCCACGTGCAAATGATCATTAATATGAAAAGCTTGTCTGTTGTTGCCCCTACGTTTGTGGTGAAACAAGTATTAGTTGTGTGAGAGCTCGCAGCTTATCTGTGATAGGTGTCCTGGGCACTTTGAACAACCGATGTTCCTAACATTTACAAATGAGGAAACCTCAAATATGAGTCTGTAATAACTACATTTAAAACTATCTTAGGAAATATTTTCCCCTCTTAATAAAAGTAACAAATCCTTGAGATTAGCTCAAGATGGCGGAGTAGAAGGACGTGCTCTCACCTCTTCTTACAAGAACACCGGAATCACAACTAACTGCTGAACAAAAAAGCACTGGAACCTACCAAAAAAGATACCCTACATCCAAAAATAACCAATCCTCTGATTGGGTTTTCAAAGTGCGTGGATGCTTGATAAATAAGTAGGAAAAGAATTTTAGATATGCAAAGAGATTAAGTCATATTTATCTAGTTTGGGAAAGTCAAAAGAGGGAAAAGATAAATACGGTGGAGAATTTTAGAAACGTTTACTGGAATAAACAGTAATGGTTCCGAACATTTGTGTGTTACTGTGGCTTGTTCATTATGTTTTCCAAAACATTACTTCATTTGATCTGTTTAAGAAGCCTATGAAATAGAGTTTCTACAGCTAGGGAAATTATTTCTTAGAGCAGTTAGGTGATTTGTCCAGAGTCCAAACAGCTCATAAGTAATTAACTGGAAACTCTGTTTTCTGACTCTTTAGCCAGTACTTAAATGTTCAGTAGCAAGTAAATAATTGGCATATATTAACTACCACATTGTACCTGAAGGCATCTGTGACTAGGCAGTTCACATTGAAGATGTCCTCCTTAAACTGCCCACGCATTTACTGTCTAGACTGCTCATTTGCCATAAAATTTTAATTTAAAAAAATGGTTTTTCTGTTTACAGAAGTAACACAGGTTCTGCGTAGAAAATTTTAAAATGTACATTGGCTCCATGAATGTTATGTGACCATAGATTGCACCCCTCCATAGATTCTGAGATTTTTGTGCTTTTTGGAAATATTTTATGCTTTAAAAATATTTCAAATGAGATCACAAAGAACATTTTTGTTGCTTTAGTTTTTATTTTAACAAATTAGTATGAAAAAATTTCCTGTGTCGTTAAATGTCATTATGATACTATTTCAACAGCTTCATAATATTCCATTTTCCAAATAATACCTATTAAGAACTTGGGGATGCGCTCTATGTTTTGTTATTAGAAATAACACTGAAGAATATCTTTACTAACTACCTCATTGTATAAATCCATATTTTCTTAGATAGCCTGGCAATAAAATTGCTGGGTTAAATGATATATAAAATTTCTTGATCATGACCAAATAGCCCAATAGCTTGTCTTATTTAAATTCCCATTTTGTTGTGTATGAATGCCATTTTTTACACGTTTGCCAATCCCTGATCTTTTCAAAAATCTTTGCCAAAATGATCATCAAAAATAGTGTATTATTAAAGGTACATGCACCCCTATGTTCATAGCAGCGCTATCACAATAGTCAAGACATGGAAACAACCTAAATGTCCATCTAGAGATGAATGGATAAAGAAGATGTGGTATATATATACAATGGAATACTACTCAGCCTTAAAAAAGAACAAAATAATGCCATTTGCAGCAACATGGATGGACCTAGAGATTATCATACTAGGTGAAGTAAGTCAGAAAGAGAAAAACAAATACTATATGATACCACTTATATGTGGAATCTAAAACATGACAGAAATGAACCTATCTAGGAAACAGAAAGATTCACAGACATAGAGAACAGACTTGTGGTTGCCAAGGGGTTGGGGGGTAGGGGAGGGATGGAGTGGGAGTTTGTGGTTAGCAGATGCAAACTATTACATATAGAATGGATAAACAACAAGGTCCTACTGTATAGCACAGGGAACTATATTAAATTTCCTGAGATAAACCATAATGGAAAAGAATATTAAAAAATGTACATGTATGTATAATTGGATCACTTTGCTGTACAGGAGAAATTAACACAACATTGTAAATCAACTATACTTCAAGATAAAAATGGTGTGTTGTCACTTTGCGTGGTTAAACAGTAAGGTAGTAAATCCATTGAAGGAGGGGACTAAGATTTGCTCTTTGGCTTGAATCCTGCACAACGCCCGCTGTATCTTTTGACACAGAGACATTCAACAAACAGGATGTTGCCTACACAGCACATGTAATACATAAAACATTGGTCATGTTCCTATTTGATCTTTGTTTTTGTCAAATACTTCAAGTGCTTCCCTTCATTCTTCTGTGAAATGAAATAACCAGCTTTTTCGGTGGCCATTCAGATGGCAAGTATGAGTTGGAAAGCATTTTGCATTTTTGGAAGTAGCATCATAGTTTTTGAGCTAGCAGGAACTTTAAAGATCATTCAATCTGATCCTATTGCTTTACAGTAAGCGTATTTAATATAAAGATATGAAAAATCCTGGTGTGTTTTACAAATTGAAATGGAAAGCTCGGTGTTTAATATTTTTGCACAAATGTATAATTTTGTCCATAGTTTATATGAGTTCCTCATGTCCTCAGAAATGTAAACCTCTCTACTTTTTAATTCTTTGTAGTATAGTGAAACTAAAATTGTCAACCATTTTAAGAAAACAAAATTTTAGCCATGGCAATGGATTCTGGTTTCAAAGATAAACCAAACGCATTTGCAGTGAACTCCAACCCTGCTTTATCTAAATAATAATTTCCTATAGGCACATTACTTGGCATGGCTTAGTCAACCATATTTCTTTTCGTTTTGTTTTAGGTAGCAGTTTTACAACATCATCAGGATTATATACAGGAAATAATTCACTCACGAATTCCTCTGGATTTAACAGTTCACAGCAGGTAATTTTCAAAGCCAGTTTAACTTCTGAAATTTAAAGAAATGCAACAGATGATTTTCTTAGGTAAAGAAAGATTCGTTTATATTACACTATAAGCGAGACCTTTCTTAAGCCTTCTAATAGTTGTTTTTGTTTTTTTTTTTTCCTCCTTTAAAAATCTCTTTAGCGGTCCTATATGGTGAGTTGTTTGGTTCTCAGATTGGTTGAATTTTACCTAGAAATCATGGAATAGAAATATGAAGAGGGAATCTGATCTTACATAAAACTGGTTTGCAAGTCTGCTCACTTCAGTCAGCGTGTGCTTGTGTGTCCCTTTGGGAAGTCAGAGAAGACGGAAGTGCAAACACATTCACGGTTACATTCTGAAAACGCTAAGCAGCAGCCGTATTCTGACAGGTTGCTCTTGTGTGCTTTGATTTGGTAGGACTATCCATCGTATCCCAGCTTCGGCCAGGGTCAGTATGCACAGTATTACAACAGCTCGCCGTACCCGGCACATTACATGACAAGTAGCAACAACAGCCCAACGACGCCGTCCACAAATGCCACTTACCAGCTTCAGGAACCGCCATCTGGCGTCACCAGCCAAGCAGTGACAGATCCCGCAGCAGGTAATTACGTGCATTTTTATTAGTCCTGCACGCTATGTTTCTGGTGGTTGAAATGCATTTTTCCGCAGTCATATATTCACGACAGTGGTCGCACACCTTTGACAAGTTTTGGCAAGGCCTTAAGTCAAGCAGCATGATGGTGACCTGAGCTTTATTTTTACTTGCTTAAAAATTTTAGTACAAAGTGTATAACTTCAAAAGTACATGAAATAGAGATTTTGTTTAGTCGTACCTATACTCAATTTTCAAGATATATATAGCTTTTTAGATGCATAAGTATAAATGTTTAGCTATAATGCTTACCTATAATTATAACTGTGTTGACATATGAATATGAAGATAAATGACATTACCTCGAATTTAATGTTTATCATCATGAAACAGTTAATGTTTTTCAAAAAAATCAAATAGCATCAAAGGGTTGATCATGGAAAATGGTGATTCTCCTGGCCTACCCTTTCCCCCTCGTGACTTGCTGTGAATTTTTTAACAATGTATCTGAGGGCGGGCATTTTTTGTACTCCTGCACAACCTTTGAGGGGCCCTTTCAAATGCAAGTCTCTCCATCTCTGGAAGTTTATCTGCTATGTTTTTATTTTTTTTTTTATTTTTTAAAATTTTTATTTATTTATTTATTTATTTTTGGCTGTGTTGGGTCTTCCTTTCTGTGCGAGGGCTTTCTCTAGTTGCGGCGAGCGGGGGCCACTCTTCATCGCGGTGCGCGGGCCTCTCACTGTCGCGGCCTCTCTTGTTGCGGAGCACAGGCTCCAGATGCGCAGGCTCAGTAGTTGTGGCTCATGGGCCCAGTTGCTCTGCGGCATGTGGGATCTTCCCATACCAGGGCTCGAACCCGTGTCCCCTGCATTGGCAGGCAGACTCTCAACCACTGCGCCACCAGGGAAGCCCTCTGCTATGTTTTTAATATTTCTTCCCCTCCATTAATTCTTTCTGGAACTCTTAATATTGCATGCTTAATTTCCTGAATTGGTCTCTAACTAGGTTTCTTACATTTTCTCTCGCACTTCTTGCATCCTTAACTTTTTAAAAATGTAGTCTTTCCTTTCATGGATTAGAGGTGAGCTCTTATCCTCAAAGCAGCAACGAGTTTTTTTCCTTTGCCTTTTATTCGTAGAGCCAAAGCCCACCGTGTCAGGTTAAAATGGTCTTACACTGTAAGGCTCACTTCTGTGATGTGATCACAGTGTTAATTCTAGGCAGTTATCCCAAATCGTGGGGGGGGAAAAATGTAATGGATGCTAATTTAAATTTTAACTATAGGGTGGTCTTGTAAATCTTAGCAGATGACCCTCCTGAAAACTCCTTTAAGTGTTTAGTTGTTCTGCCTTTTCTCTTAAATGCATGCAAATGCTGTTTTATTCTCGAGTAGGAAGTTACATCATTCTTAATCTTGCATTACAACTACCTGCGCATCTCCACTATAAACATTTTTATCTTTGATTATCTTATTCCATTTACCTTTATTTTAAAAAACTCGCTTGATATAACATTCTTCACGCAGTTCACATGTGTAAAAACAGTATTCATAGAACCTCATGTATGTTTTTCTTCTGTCTTTTAATTAGATTTCACATCTATATAATCCCACTTAAATAAACTGTTATAGAAGGTATTGAATGTCCTGTAGAAGTTATTGTAGAATTTTCTTCTCTACTTACATTAACTTCATATAGGTATCAAAAGGAAAGATAATGGCTTGCTGAAATTTAGGGATATCTTGTGTTTTACATGAACCATCTGGGTCGTGCAAGCTTCTCAAGGTCCAAAAGGAATTTTGAAATGAGGATAGCTATGTGAATGAGAAATAGAAAAACTCTTTAGGGTCTGTGGAATAAGAGATTGAGAAAAGGAGACAGCAGAATAATTTTACTTAATTCATGACATTTTGGTTGTGAAGAGAAGAGAATAAAACAAACTGGTGAAGACTTAATCATGTTTCTTAAATTCAGATTGATTAGAGCTTTAAAAAAAGGCCATTTGGACATACCATAAAACTTTATCTCTGAAACTTGACATTGTTCTAAGTGAATTTTATTTATAAAAGGGATGCTGTGTGAGAGAGTGGGGATGAGTGGACACGAAGCCACGCCAGATGGGAAACGATGCGAAATTATAATTTTTGAAAGGTATATATAATTTTATTTTAAGATTGAATGATCTATCTTAGGTTTTATTTGAATAAATGCTTAGTGTTTTAGGTACTTATTTCAATTTCAGTATCTTTGTGGCTACAGAATAGGAATGAATTGAAATGGGGAGAAAATAATATTTTTCAGATTTTTTTATATTCACCACTTCCCACTAAAACGCATGTGTAGGGATCAGCCTTTCTTGTCTTACATAGTTAGGAGTGGAAAGTTCAGTGAGTTTACACATTGAAAAAGAAATGTGGATTACTTTAAAAATTCAAGGAAAATTTAGTCTTTTTTTTTTTTTTTTTTTAAAGTTTGTGGTAAGATTGTGGATTCAGCCTAAGTTGTTTGGCATTAACTTCCCTTTCTTACTAGTCATGTGTAAAATTTTAGACTTATCCTTCTTGATGAAAAGTAAGTGTTGGTGATAAAGTACATAAAAATCATTAAACTAAAGAATTAGAAGGAATGATTTATTACATATAACCTAATGTTTTTGTTTCAAGATTGAAATAAAAAAATAGTTAAAATAATGAATGTCTATTTTTGTTGAAGTTATTTCAGGTGTTTTTTTTCTTTTAATAGTCTATTGGGTTTAAAGTCAGTATTTTCTAAAACTGGAAAGTTAAATTCTAGTCAATTATCTGATCTTATGTATGACCAGGTTTCTGCCTTTCAGTTTCATGGAATTATGCAGTACAGATGAATCCACAGTACATAAGTGCTTCCATACTTTATGATATCTGTTCTTTATTGTTCATAGAATCGTTATGTCATAATGAACAAATAAGATAGCCTTGTAAGGCTTTTTCAGGGCAAACGTAGGGACTCATTTATTTTTAATTGTGCATTTTAAAATTGGTATGAACAATACTAATCTTTCAAGTCCATGATATTACGCAGTATTACTTATAAATATGTACCTCCTCATGAATCTTAAGTTCAAAACTTATTTTAATATGTTTGTAATTAAATATTGAAAACTTTATCCTCCTTTCATTAGGCATGTGTAATACATTAAAAGTAACATAACTTGCATATGAAAGCTTACTCTCAAATTTTAAAAACTAAAAACAGTGCCTTTGCATTCATTTAAAAAAAATGAGTTTATTAGTCATGCATTGACTGTCTTAATAAAATACAATTTACATCATCTGGAGATATGTAAGAATCCATCTACTTGAGGAACATAGTGAGATTTATCTGATCATTCACCAATGTTTTAATTTACTTATTGGATTCAAGAAAATAGTGCCTACTCTTCAGCTAGCAGTGCCAGCCTCCCCACTCCCCGTTGAAGGACATCTTGGTTGCCTCCAATTTTGGCAATTATAAATAAAGCTACTATAAACATTTGTATAGGTTTTTGTATGGACATATGTTTTCACTCATTTGGGCAAATTCCTAAGAGTCTGATGGCTAGATTGTATGGTAGAAGTATGTTTAGTTTGATAAGAAGCTGCTAAAATGCCTTCCAAAGTGGCTGTATCATTTTGCACTTCTACCAGCAAGAATGAGAGTTCCTGTTGCTCCACATTGTCACCAGGGTTTGGTGGTGTCAGTTTTCAAATTTTGGCCATTCTAATAGGTGTGTTGTGGTATCTAATTGTTTTAATTTGCATTTTCCTAATGAAATATGATGTTGAGTATCTTTTCATGTAATTATTTGCCATCTCTGTGTCTTCTTTGATGAGGTATCTGTTCAGATGTTTTGCCCACTTCTTAATCAGGTTGTTTGTTTTCTTATTGTTGAATTTTAAAAGTTCTTTGTATATTTTGGATACAAGTCCTTTATCAGATGTTGCTTTGTCCCAGTCTGTGTCTTGTCTTTTCATTCTCTTAACATTACCTTTTGCAGAGCAGAAGTTTTTAATTTGAATGAACTCCATCTTATCATTTTTTTTTCTTTCATGGAACATGCATTTGGTTTTGTATCTAAAGACTCATTGCCAAACCATAGGTTTTCTCTTATGTTATGATCTAGAAAATTTGTGGGCATAGAGTTCATAATATTCTTTTTTTATCCTTTTAATGTCCATGGGCTTGCTAATGATGGACCCCCTCTTTCATTTCTGATATTAGTAAGTTTTATCTTCTCTCTTTTTGTCTTGGTTAACCCTCTAGAGTTTTATTAATTTTATTGACCTTTTCAAATAGCCAATTTTTAGTTTTATTGATTTTTCTCTGTTGTTTTCTGTTTTCAATTTCATTGGCTTCTCTGTTATTTAGTATTTCTTTTGCCTACTTCTTTTAATATATATAAATTTATTTATTTATTTTTGGCTGCATTGGGTCTTCGTTGCTGCACGTGGGCTTTCTCTAGTTGCGGCGAGCGGGGGTTACCCTTCATTGTGGTGTACAGGCTTTTCTCATTGGGGTGGCTTGTCTTTGTTGAGGAGCACGGGCTCTAGGTGTGTGGGCTTGAGTAGTTGTGGCATGCGGGCTCAGTAGTGGCTCATGGGCTCTAGAGTGCAGGCTCAGTTGTTGTGGCGCATGGGCTTAGTTGCTCCGCGGCATGTGGGATCTTCCCGGACCAGGGCTCGAACCCGTGTCCCCTGCATTGGCAGGTGGATTCTTAACCACTGCGCCACCAGGGAAGTCCCTTCTTTTGCCTACTTTTGATTTCATTTGCCCCTCTTTTTCTAGTTTTCTAAGGTTTGAAGTTTAGATGATTGATTTTAAGTCTTTCTTCTTTTCTAATATACACATACAATGCTATGGAGTTCCCTCTAAGCACTGCTTTTGTTGCATCCCACAATATTTGATAGGGTTTTTTTTTGCATTTTCATTTAGTTCAAAATATTTTTATTTTCATTATCATTGAAGCCCTCCCTTTCAAAGAGGTGTATATTTATAAACATCCTATTAGAGAAAAATCTTAGAAATTTGATGGTATACAGTAAGAATCATTTGTTACAGCCATAGTTATTCACATCTTCCTAATTAAATGGCTTTCAGTTCTTAGAAAATGTGTTTAGTTTCTGAGAGAAGGGTATTACATGGTCCCTTCAAATTCTACTATCTATGTAAGATAATTTTGGTCACAGTCAACTCTTTTTTTTTTCCTTATCCAAATCTAAGTAATATTAAAATTAAATCCAATATTACTTTAATTTTTAAATGATGGATTTCATTTAAAATTTCTTTTAAACTTTTAAAAGAAAAATTTCTTTTAAATTTTAAATTTCTTTTTAAAATATTTTTCTTTGCAAAGTTACTGATTTTCTTCTATGTTTAAAAACATATAGAGGTAAGAAAGAAAAAAAGAAAAAGACATTTTAGGATGTTTCCCTTTTGTGCTAATATCTAAACTCTCATCCCTCCTAGCCACTGAAGTGTAAAGAGTATATTATTTCCTTGTACTGAACCCTAAAATCTTAAGGCATGTTGTTACCAACATAATTGAATATGTTTTTTTTAAAAAGTGGTTAAAAAATAATTTAACCACTCGAGAGTTATTCATGAAGGAATTTTTTAATTGATTTTTATCAAAAGAACACTTAAGCCATTCTTTAAAAAATGTTTTTCTTTATCATATGTCAAAATATGAACACTCATTTGTAATCCAATTACTGTGCTATATTTAAATAATTTGACTTGAAAACATTTTTCTTGTCCAAAATCTCTTAGAACATCTCATAATAATTATGACAGTGATCATAATAATAATACATAGTAAAAACACAATTACTGTGTTTAGAGCTTTACATTATATTACCTTCAACCTTATGAATATACCCATGAATTAGGTACTATATGTCTCCATTTTACAGATGAGGAAAATGAGGCACATAGCTCTTGAATGCTCAGTAAATGTTAGGTGTTATTAAGTTAATCCGGAATTTTGAGGCCAAATTCTTATGAAAGGGCTATTCACCTGTAACATTGTATTTTTAAAATAGTACAAAACAATCAGAGAGAGAGGGATAAAAGTAAATGATAAATAATCATTTTAGGTTAATGTGAAATAAAAGCTAATTATGTATTTATTAGGAACGAATTTTAGCACGGATGCTATAGAAAAGTTCCTTTTTCAAAGGATTTGTTCATTTGAATTTCTTACAAAAAACTTGATGTTGAAATCTACCTTTTCATGCTCTGACTGTGTGCAGACAATTTACTGGTTAAGGTGATGTACAGGAATCTTGCCAATATTGAATTTCAAGTGACAGAGGAAAAATCAGTATAAGAGGGAATTCAATATGCATGGGAAACCATTTGTTCCCTTTGCTTCTTTGATCCTTGCCAAGGCCCAGGAAAGTAGAGCAAAGCGCATGAAAAACAGGGGAACATTCTTGTGCAAAGTGGCAGGAGCGCTCTGAGCTCTCACAGGAATTCTGTGTGACGGGATGAAAAACTAAACTGCCGGCCGTCTTCCCTGTGAATGTAGAAAATTTGGGCCACATCTATACTACCTAGTGTGTCTGTGTCTGTTCACTATAGATATGATCCTGAGGTTTGCAATAAGCTTCCATTTTAACTCCTATATTTTGCCAAGTGAGCAGTTTTGCAAATCTTTAGGCCATATTTGCTCCTTTCCACAGATGCCTTGTGGACTTTGGAAGAGTTTGCAGTTTGTTCAGCTCGAAAAGCAACTATTTCAGCAAAACAATTTTAACTAACATTTTAGAAACATTTGTCAGCAAAACAAATATTTGTATCTGAAATAGCCAGGCTATTGAGATGTTAGAAAACAAAACAGATGTTTGTTTGGCGTTCTCGTGTTTGGTTGTCTTGATGGCATTTGTTTTCTTTCTTTTTTTTTTTTTTTTACCCCCAGGGGATGTACAGTGTTAACCTTAATGAGATTATAAAATTCTTGGAAATAAAATTCACTCTTTTTTTATATTGCCAGGAATGTAGTAAAAATGAACTGCCGTACCTGTGAATTTTGGACTTGTTTCTAAGAAGTGAAAAATTCACTGTTTTAGCATTTACCCATTTTGTGCCTCGTTACTGGTTTCACTAATTTTTTCAGTTAGCTGGCATGAACTCAGGATGCCTTAGAGTCAATTTTAGTACACTTGGATTCCAGTATGTCATTCTTTCTGATATTTTTACATAACAGATGATTTGAATATAATAAAAATCAGAAAGCATATATTATAGAGCTAATTAAATTAGTTCACTAACCTCCCAAACATTTATTATTTCATCTTCTATTGTAGCTAATTGAGTCATTGTTTTTGTAAAGTATTGGGATTAAGCATCCTATGGAGCCAACACAAATCAATGTAATAAGTTCCCTTGTTTAAGTGGAAGGACATCAGCATTTACTGATTCAATATTTTAATTGGAGATTGCTGGGGAAAAGGACGTAGAAAGTTACCTGTGTTTGCCATCCCTCCACCTTATTTAATTGGGTTTGGATGGTTTAGCGGATGAGTTTGGGATTAACTTTTCAATAAAGGTAGTTTTGATGATTAACGGCTATCAGTTTTATTCCTAGCTTCATAGCCAAAAAAAATTTAAGTTTAATGAATGTCTTTTAAATTTATTGAATAATAACAAAAGAGCATGGGACAGAATTATAAAGGTCCACGAGGGTTTACAGAGAAAAGTAAAACCGCTTTCATCTTCTACACCCAGCTCCTTGGTTTCTTTCAGCAGAGTTTCTTGTGTATCCTTCTACGGATACACTTTGCTTATATAAACATAGACATAGCACCTGCCCCTGAGTACTTTTTTTTTTTTTGCATATTCAAGTATGTATACTTTTAGTTAGTTTTCTTTTTCCTTAAAGATATTAGAATACTATACATACTATTCTGTACCCTACATTTTTCTCTTAGTAATATACAGAGAAAAAGTCAATATGTAGTTTTGTTGTTTTTTATATTTCATATCCAAACATAACAATGGCGAATATATTCTGGGCACTTACTATGTACCGAGCAGCATTCTGAGGACTGTTTGTGCATGACTTGGTTTGTTTCTACCAGGTCCAAGAGGATAGGCAGTGTCATCATTATCCCCATTTTACAGGCAAGGGAAGCTAAGGAGAGGTCAGCTGCAGTGCTGGATTTAACCTCTGGAAGCTTGGCTTCAAACTTGAGTTCTTAATCAGGAAAGCATACTGCTGCTTGAAACCACTGGGTCTGAGATTTCAAACAAGCGGAAACATGAAAGTGTAAACAAAGAGTCACAAAAGGTAGTAGCTATATGGTGTTCATTTTCTTTAATTATTCATAGCATATATGAGCATAATTCCTCAGCAAAGGCATCTGTTAGGAGGCATTCAGTTAAATATATGTTCAATGTTTGAACGAGCTCTACTTGCTAATAAAAATAACGTAGGTCTATCTGAAATTATAGGGACATGGTATGTAATATATCTAAGGTGATCTTTTACTGTATTTCCTGAATTATAAGATCAGTTTGTGGGTCTCTTGAATGATCCTACAACCAGTTGTACACTTTCTTTCTTATCTTCCACTTTCCTGCATCTGTTCTGTCCTTACTCGCTATTTATCCTGTTTAATAATTACCTACTGTGGACCTGCTTAGGAAACGATATTCACAACAGCCCTTTACCCTTTCCTTTCCCTGCAAGGACCTCATTCTCTACCTTGCGAACTTTTTCTTTTTTTGTTCATTTCTCCACTCACAGCTCACGGTTGGTGAGTGTTAAGTATAGGGATAATGATATTCTTGTCTCAAGGGAAGCCATTCATTTTAAAGTGAAAGCAGGCATCTTAACCCAGTACAATCATCTTCCAACACTTTTGAAAATATTTACGTGACCCCCTTTAGAAACTTTATAAAATTAAAATTGCATTTTCTTCAGAACCATTATGTAAGACAAATTTTTCTATTTTTCACTTTTATGTAACTGCCGATATTTGAGTACAGTTTTCTAATGTTTTACGTTGCGTGTGTGCAGTTTTCATTTGGATTATTGATTGACTTGATAATCATGGATTGGTTTGGAAATCATGTCTACCATTGTTTCTGTGAGAAAATAGCTTCTGAGTTTCAGACAGCTTATGTAAAAATATTTAGAACGTGGCTGATTTGAAAATTGGCAACTCTTTTCTATCTACAAATCCACTTGAGTAACTTTACCTGGAGCAGTTGAACAATTTTAAAGTTAGAAGTGCCCTTATAGATTCTGTTCCCTAAGACTTTGACTCTACTGATTATGAATAAGGAATCCAGAAAGGTTAAATTTTTCCAAAGCCGCGCGGCCTGCCGTCAGCAACATGTCTTTATGGCAAGTTGGAGTGGCAGCCTTGGGAGATGTGACGTGGTATGGATTTTCCCACACTGCCCCAGGCAGCACTGCTATCTCCTGAAGATGGAGATGGATGTCCTGTAATGAGTTCCAAGGTGGAATCAGTTAGGGACACAAGTTGTCAGGTTTAAAGTTATCAGGGTTCCTTTACATTAAGTCTTTTGTGATCCTTTGATACAGTAATATTCACTGAGAATTGAATATAATGCACAGTGTTTCCTAATCACACCTGCCTGGGTACCACTCTCTACCCACCCCCACAGGGCATATCTGTGAACTTCTCTTGGGCACCACACACTTCCTTGGAATATAATTGAGAGAAACTGGAGTCGTACCTAGGGATTCGGAGTTGGGCTAACCCAGCTTGGAATCCTGCTTCTGTCATTTACTCCGGGCACATCACTTAGCTCTTTAGTATATCAGTTTTCTATGAAATGAGGATAATACCACTCTTGTGTATAAGATGAATGAGGGAATGAAATTATGTGGTGGCCGGCAAAGTGACTGACAGATACTAGGCTTTCAGATAATTCGTTTCTTCAGCTATGCATTCAACAGACATGTACAAATGCTTGCTGTGTGCCAGGCACTGTGCCTGGTGCCAGGGACATAGAGGTGACAAGAAAGGCAAGGTCCCCAGCCTCAGGAGCTGATGAGTTCTCTCCTCTTGAAGATGACTGTAGTGCGTTGCGCGTTGTGGTAATTTCAGAGATAAAGCCCTCAAAGTGTGTCTCACCTGTTTTCTTCACATAGAATGACTGTCGGGGATTTAAGCCAGAGGTTGAAGCATGTGAGAAGGATGATAGATGTTTCTACGAGGTCGTTCCATAGAGTACTGGAGAGTGGATGATGGCCTGACTCCTGCGATGATAAAGTTCTCTTAATTTAGTCACTAGACCTTGTCTGAGGACCTAATTTACCTGCGTTAGTAATTCGTGAAAGGGAAGCAATAGTCATGGAAGACAGATAGAGAAATCAAAGCAGTTCTCTAAAATTAATTAATACCTATTGGTCTCTGACTTCTGGTTACTTCTATGAGACTAGTCGACAAGTATACTTGCCTTGGCTTATTTTACACAAGTTTTTATGGGAGGATTCTATGACCGATCACTTGAAGTTATCAAAGTTTCTTTAAGTCTTCTCTTATCCTTTGATGAGGTAATATCCACTGAGGGTCTTATATGATGTAATGTAATTTGTTCAAGGCTTTGATGAGGTTGGTTGTTTGTTTGTTGCCAAGATAGATAGCTCCCACTTTAAAAATCTCCCAGTATAAAATTGGCATGTCACTTTGGAGGCTTGTTGGCCCATTACTTTGTAGGTCTCTGTGGGTCCTAAATAGCTTTGTGAGGAACATCACTGGCGTTCCCTCAGGGCTGCGGCCTTCCATCTGGGAATCGTCCCTGGACATGTCTCTTAATTTTCATCATTTAATGATGATGGGAACATCATTTCCATTCTCAGTGCAGCTAACTTAGTAACAAAGCTCGAGTCTCCCTCAAGCCAGCAGCCAAGAATCACTCTCCTCCAAGTAACTCATCAGTATAACCTCCTCCCTCATTGCCGTCTGAAACCCAAGTGGAAACTTGCTTCTGTTAGCTGCCAGAAGGGTAAATAATGGCCTCGTTCTTCTAGATATTTTCAGTTTTACCCTTAAGATAAGCAAGATGCCTGCCGTCCATGTTCTGTGCTCTGAAGCGCCGAGTCAGCCGTATGGAGTCCAGTGTAATCAGCCTTAGGAGTCAGAATCTTGTGAAACGTGCTGTTTTATTTACCAGGAGGGTATGTTCCCGGCATCACACACACCCTTCTCAATGATCAGTCCCATGAGGTGTTTCCTTCTCGTTTCTGTAGAGAAATTGGTTTGGCTCACCTTATCTGCCCCATGAGTCTTTGAACTATTTGTGCCTCTGCCTGTGTTGACTGCAGACTTAGGGCAAGCAGACCTGGGCTGACCACTCTCCTCCCAGCTTTATTTTATTTACATTCCCCACTCCAGTGTTTCGTCTAATGCATTCGTTCATTGTTTCAAAAGACTGCTATAGAGTTATCGTGTATATATTTGGTGGGTATCTTAAACCCTTTTTGGAGAAAGGTAGGATATAAATTACTCAGAAAATAAAATAAAGAATTTAAATGTTTTATTCAATAAGAATAAGGGCCAGAGAAAAGATTCACCACAACTACTCATGCACCTGTTTTGCAAACTACATTACAACCATCTTTTAAATGCTGCCATTTTGGTTAATGTACGCACAAAAATCTCTTCAGGATTCTCATAATAATAGCCTCCCAAGAGCACACATGTCTCCATCTCTTCTTCTCTCTGCCCAGAGTCTCATACCTCTCCGTCTAATTCATAGGCTTGTATTCATTTCAGTTCAGTTAACTTATATAAAGAAGCATGTTGCCAATTGTAATATGTTTCCCAAAGGTAAGAATTCATTTTCTCTACCTCTGACATCATTTTCAACTTCTGTGGTTTCTTTTCTTTTCCATCCCCGATGACATCTTAAATGTTCTGAGCATTCTAAGAATTTTCTTTCTGAGGGATCTCTTTTCTTTCCAGCTTCCCATTTAGTGTTTTCCCTAATGTGTCCGTTTCAGTACATTTGTTCATCTAATTACCTCCCTTGACTCAGCTGTGATGTTGAGAAAGGTTATAGAGGAAGCGCGTTTCTGTTGAGATTTATTCCTTAATCTTGCCATTAAATTTTGTTACATTGTTCCTGTTCCAGAATTGAAGGAAGGGCAAAAAGCATGGTTTCTTCTACTGCCACCTGTGAATGAGGATTTGATGATGTTCTCCAACATGCCCTTAGCTCATCATTGTGCATCTCTTAATTACAAAGTACTCTTAGGTTCAGTGGGGATACAGAGAGCAACAGGGTTATTCTCTGTCCTCAAGGAGCATTCTGTGTGAACAGTCAAACCTAAGAAAGGTTGAGTTGAAACAGTGTAGTGCTAGGAGAAGCAGCAAAGTGCTCCAGAAGAATGCAGGACCAGAGATTTCTTATGTAAAGTGTTTGGGAAAAAAACTAATAAAGGAGGTAAAATTTATCCTCAGCATCAGAAGATGGGAATGAGTGAGGGACAGAGGATAGGGAAGGGATATTCATCCAAGGCTGGAGATAGAGACCCTTTTCAATGAGCTCAATGATGGTATCATTTCCATCGGAACAAACTTAAAGTATACTTACATTTCACTGAAGGATGAACAGCATTTCTAAGCTGGAAGATCACTTTATGACTGTCTTTACCGATAAGATACCTGAATCCCGGGAGGTGACTTGGAACAATTCACTTCACAGGACGGCACTAACGCGTTGTACAAAATTCTGCAGCATAAAATTATCTTACCTACTCTTCATAATGGTGTCATCCTCATTTTACTGTTGGAGAAGCTGAAGTCCAGATAATGTGCAGATAATTATTTAAATGACAACTTACCGCGCCCATTCAGATCATACTCTCTGGATTTGTAGGTTACACTGTCCACTGTGATGACATTTGAACTGCTTAGTTTTCCATGTTCTGTCCTGTAAGTTAAGAAAAGTGGAGGTGGACCAAAACCTGCAGGATCCACCCCCTCCGTAGGTAGATTATTTCCCAAACATTGAAAGAGAAGAAGGTCATATTTTCAGAGTCGGTGCAGGTTCCATAATTGATGTGGCCAAGCCTGGGTCCTGGGCAGGTCCCCTCCCCCAGCCCCAAACCTCCAGGAGAAGGTGGCGGCCAAAGCTCCCCATCCAGGAGCCCATCAGAGGCTGGACCACCTGACGCTGTTCTCATCACTGCAAAGCAAGGCTTGTGGCATAGAGAAGTGACGCTCTCTCTGAGAAAAGTCAAGGCATGTCCAGTTAAGTGTATGAGGCAGAGAAGGCAGGTAGAATGAGAGAAGTCATCTCAAAGCCTAGAGGAAGCCCTGTTCAATCTACCCTCCACTTTTCAACCCAAATATGGTGGCCTCACTTTTCTTTTACTGTGAAGGGTAAGGTCTACCCCTAGCTCTGCACTGGATGAAGTCAGCTGACCCCAGAGGATGGAATAAGGAACCGAGTGTGTCTGAGTTCTCCTTCTGTCAGATCCTCCCTGAAAGAGCGTGACGCCACATTGATAAGTACTCACTTACGACACATTCCTTAAGAGAGTGTTTAAAATTAAATTTTACCCTGCGGATTATCGGTGATCATGTGCATTTTGTGAACCAGGGATGGTCCATGTGCCAGGTTGTTAGTTCATTCAACAACAAATGTTTTTTGAGCCTCCGGAATGTTCCAGGCTCTGTTCTTGACACGGGGGACTCAGCAGTGAACAAAATGAAGTCCGTGCCCTCTGGGAGTTTACATTCTACCAGAGCACACAGACAATAGTAAATATAAAAATGCATCTAGTTGACAGAAGTGCCTGGAAGGATGACCTGGTGTGTAAAGAGAAGAGAGTTAGGGCAGGTGAACTGTTTCAGAAGAGTGGTCCAGCAGGGTGACATTTTAACAGACACCCGGAAGGGGTGAGGAAAGAACCACCTTGATATCTAGGGGAAGAGTGTTCTGGGAGAGGAAACAGAACTACCAAGGCCTGGCGGGGGGGCCAGTGTGGTTGGAGCCCATTGGCAGAGGAGAGTGTCGGGGCTGAGGGTGGCGAGGTAGAGAGGCCAGATCACAGCAGGCATGTGGGCATGGGGCAAACTTTGGCTTTTATTTTGAGTGCGGTGAGAAGTGTTTAAGCAGAAAAGTGACAAGATGTCATGACATTTAAAAGGAATCTGTCTGGTTGTTGGGCAGAGAATGGTCTGGGGCAGGGCAAGACGGGGAACGGAGCCATCACGTAAGAGATGCTTCCAGTGGTCCAGGTGAGATGTAATGGGGGCCAGGCTTGGTGCTTGCGGGGGAGGTGGTGATGGCAGTCAGACTTGAGAGGGATTAGAGGGCAGTCAGACTTGAGAGGGTAGAGCTACCACGATTTGTCAGTGGATTAAATGTGAGAAGTAAGAAGAGAGGAGTCATGGGTGACACCGTGCTTTGGGGCCCAAACAGCTAGAAAAGTGCCTCTGCCATTTATTGACATGGAGAAAATGGCAGGAAGAGAAGGTGGCGTTGAGGACATCAGGATTTCCTTTTGAGTTTGAGATGCCTGTTAGAAATCCGAAGGGGAGATGGCAAGTAAGTTGTTGGATAAATAAGTCTGATGTTCGTAGGTTACTTGAGGGCCTAAATGTGTCAGTCAGCAGAAATGCCACTTAGAGCTGACGTGCCTGGATGAGTTAAGCAGGGCAGCGAGTGTGAACGCAGAGAGCCAGAGGAGGCATGCGGCCAAGGGAGGTAAGCATCCACGAGTGAGGTGTGATCCACTGTGTGTAATGCTGGTGAAGGCTTGAGAAAATGGACATCGAGACTGTGCCATTGGATTGGACAGAGTAGGGATGCTGGTGGCATGTTGGAGAAAGTAGCGTGGTTGGGATGGATTCAAAAGAGAGGGGGAGGAGAAGAAATTGATGCAGCTAATACAATTCTTTCAGTTATTTTCTCTGTACGCTATAGGGTAATAGAGAAATGGGGCAGAAACTAGAGGGAGAATTTGGGGGTATTTTTAGGCAGGAAATATATCCAGCCTGTATACCTAGGTGAGTGATCCGGAAGAACACTGGCTGAAGTAGGTGACAGGGGGCTGGGGTCTCATGCCCAAATGAGGGGCTGGCCTTGGGAGTGCAGAAATTCATCCATCCTAACAAGAGGGCAGGAGACTGTTCCTGAAAAGTGCTGGCAGGGGGTTTACCCAGGCATGGAAACTGTGGAGAGTGGGTGCTTCTATTTTTTCAGTGAATGAGGGGGCAGGTAGGCAGGATTTTTGCTTGAGGCTAGAAGGAGACTTGGTCCTGAGGGTCAAGGTGTCCCACGCTGTCGCTTGCGATGCCTCAGTGTGTCATGAATATAGGCAGCACTGAGGTTCTGTGAAGGCAGGAACCGCCATCCGGCTCAGTTGGGTCCCCAGTGCTTAGCACGTTGCCTGGCGCAAAGTAGGTGGTCTGTCTCCGCATATAATCCTGAAGTGGCGTTTGCTCCACTGGCTCAGGGATTCGTTCGTGGCAGCCACAGGCAGGATGGCTACATGGGTTGTGGGCCCTAGGGCACAAAATGCAGACCCTTTGTTCATAGATCAAGACTTTCAAAACCACACAGCAGAGCCTTCAACCACGTGCAGGGCCCATCTGAGCACAGGGCCCCTTGTGACCACTCAAGCCACAAGTCCATGGAGCTGGCCTGGTACACAGTTACCAGTCGAATCTGATCAAGCACATCCGTGGGCAGTAGGCCAGGGGCACTGGCCAGAGCTAGGACTTCCTGAGAAGATAGCATTACGTGTTTACCTTTCTCTCAGAAGTTTAAGAAAGAAAGATCAAATCCAAAAAGAGAAGCTGCTGGCATCACAGATGGAGAGAGGTGAAGGTAGAGCAGATTGTAAGAAAGTGAGCGGAAGATGCATCAGAGCTGTTTAGAAACCTTTATCACCAAAAACATTTGCTAGGGGTGTCTCCTGAGTCAGAATTCCCCAAATCACAACAGTGGAAAGGGGAAGGTGGGAAAAACTGAAACTCGGCAATAGAGTTTACAGTCCATTATCAGTACAGATGTGGCATTAATGACTAATTTAAAAAGAAAAGACATAAGAAAATCCTCCCCATTTATTCCTCGAACTCCAGCAGAGAAGGACAGTATGAATGGAAGATTAGATCCAGGGCAAGGATAAGATGACCAATTTTTAGCTGCTTTAAAATTGACTTGTTTCAAAGATTGCTTTCAAAAAACAATCTATAAAAATCTTTTTGAAGACGTTTTCCAACATTGTTCCCCTTTCATTGGGGGAAAAAAAAAAGCAAGTTAGCTGAATGAGTGTGTGTATATACGTCTGTGCTCTGCTGTGAGCATTTGTCTTCTATGGTAGTGACTCTGTCACCGGGCAGTGCAAGCGTGAAGTTTAGGCCACCACTGGAATTTCTTTAGAGTCTGGAGAGTAATGGGAATTTTGGGGAGTTTTTTATGGTCTGAAACTACTTTATTTTCATTTTCATTCAGGATGACTTCAATCTGCTAATAAGCGAACATCGAGAAAGATCAGGAACATTAGTTTAGAACATTCGATCAAGAACAATTAGTTTACTTGTTATCCAGTTTTATATCTTTAATTGTTCCCAAAGTAACACGAGCCTTGTCAACTGTATTTTTTTAAGTGACAACGTTAATTTATTCTATTTTACTGTCAAAGACTATCAAGCTTTAAAAATAAATGTCAAGAGCCTAATCGAATTTAATCAGGTCTTTTTACCAAATGTATAAATGTCTATTGTACATTGTATGCAGTGTTCACAAATATACATTATATATAATGCTTACATTGACAAAAGATCGCTAGCTCTCTGTCTCAACACACCATGTCAAAATGGACATTGACTGATTTTCCTCTTCATGAATAGGAAGCAATGAATACATGAATACATAGCAATCATTATCTCAAAAGAAGTATCAGTGCTTACCAAGCGTGCTACAAATTCAAACTGGTCAGAAACCATTGTCAGAAAACTTCCAGGAGTATCAGTTTTCAACTCTGAGGATCTCTGACTAGAGAGGTTGATTCCAGGCTGACTTACAGGAGAGGAGAATCCGTTTTACGGAGTGTTGCTGGGTGACTGGGGGAGAGCCTGGGAAGGAATAGCTGTCAGATTTAGTTGTCAGAGGTGACTGCAAGTCAAGGAAAATCTAAGTGTTCGGTGTGCAAGGCATACGTGCTCCTTTTCCATTTGCCCTTTCACCTAATTTCCTAATTCTCCTGTACAGTCATCCCTCAGTATCCTGGGGGATTGGTTCTAGGACACGCTCCCTCCGCCCCATACCAGCATCCACGGATACTCAAGTCCCTTATATAAAATGGTGTAGTTGTTTGCGTGTATCCTATGCACATCCTTCTCTATACTTTAAATCCTCTCTAGATTACATATAATACCTGACATAATGGAAATGCTATGTAAATAGTTGGCAGCATGTGGCATATTCAAGTCTTGGTTTTTGGAACTTTCTGGAATTTTTAAAAATATTTTTGATCTGTGGATGCTACACTTGAGGATACAGAGGACTGACTGGATAGTGAACAGTATGGCTTGACCATGGCAGGCAGGGCCTTTGAGTTTTTCTTTTCTCATAAACAAACTTAGCTCATCACGCAGCGTCACTGGAGCTTGCCTGCTTCTGTCATTTGTGACTGTGTCCTCCAGATTCAGTCAACTGCAAAGAGCCCAGTTAACAAGTGTCCCCAAGGTCGCACATCTGGAACAGTGCCCATCGTACAGTGGTTTCGTTAGGCTTGGTGCCTGCACGGAGATCTGTTCTTTTGGAGGTGAGAACACAGAATCCCTCCCAGGATGGCGGTGTCGGTGCCCACATCAACCCGAGGAGAATCTGTAATCTGTTTTGCATGTCAAGTTACTGTGTTCGTGAGAAAAACAAAATCCTATCCTCCTCTTGCTTTGTTTGCATAGTCAAGATAGGGATGTTTTGACAGCATGATGGCTCAGCTCTCTTAGCACCTGGGATAGGGCCTTTTAAAAAGTATATATTAAATTCCTTTTCTACTTGTTATCAGCTCCCCCAAAATTAGCTCCTTATTTTGGACCTCGTTCTCCAGTTAGTTCAGCAACATGTTTCACTTACTATCTTTACTACACAGTTTTACCATTTACCATTTAACAGGTTTGAAGGAGTGACACCACCCAGAAAAGTCAGGTGACAGTCGCTTGCTTGATTCTCAGTCACAACAGAGTTACTTACTTGAATCGCATAGTCACACAGTTACATTAATGAATGCAATTATATCCTCCCACAAGCCAAATCTGCTTTGTAAATAAAGTTTTATTGAAATACTCCCATACTCCTTCACCAGCATCCTGTCTGGGGTTGCTTTTGCAGCATAATGGCGGAATTGAGTCACTGCAACAGAGACCACATAGCCCACAAAGCCTAAAATATTTACTATCTGATTCTTCGCCAAAAAAATGTGCTGACCTTCAATTTCAATATGTCAAAAGTTGGACCCAAATTCTCGCCTACATTTTTCCCTCCATCCCTCCTTCTTCCTAAGCCCCATGCTCATACTACAGTCTGCCTAGTTGCCAAACCACTAGCATAAGCATCAACCTTCCCCCTTCTTCTTTATCCCATTAGTTGTGGATTTCACTGCCAAATGACTCTTTGAACCTGTAACTCTTCCTTATCCCCACTACCTGCATCTGGGCCACCAGCATCCATCACCTGGATGACTGAGTTATCCTGACTGGTCTCCCTTTCTCAGTCTTCATTTGTCTCCAGGACCCTTGCTACACTGGAGCTAGAGTCCTCCATCTAAAAATGTAAATTTGATGACATCAGCCCCTTGTTGAATTCTTTGCCTGCCACTCCAGCCTCATCTCTGTACTCTATAGCGTCAGGTCACATTGACTGTTTTTCAGTTCTTCAACATGCTCTCTCTTTCTGCACCTTCACACGTGTTCATGTGACTACTTGAAGCACATTTATATACCCTTTTTATTGGCATGTTTGTCTTCCATCATGAGGAACCTTCTATGACCCTGCAAATCTGAGTTACATGGACTTCCTCTGTGGTCACCTAGCATTCTGCTTTTCCCATTTCATAACCTTTTCCAAGTTGTTTTGTAATCTCTCATTTTTATTCATGAGTCAGTGCCTTCCTCTGAATGTTAAACTCCAAGAAGGCAGGAACCATATCTGTTTGGTATACATCATTATACTTCAGGCTCCTAGTACAGTGCCTAGAATAGTGTGAACATTCAGTCAGTGTTTGTTAAATGAATGCTCTTCTGAGTGTTTTCACATCCATTATCTCAGTGGGGGTAAAGTTGAACAATTTAGAGAGGATTTTAGTGAAACATGAGATGTTAGTGGATTAGAAGATTAAATTATTTGTTGTTTTGTACTTGTAGGAGGAAGGAGAACTAAGAGACGGGAAAGCTGGTTAGGAGAGTAGAAGCATTTAATTCTACCTCGTAAAACAAAGAGGAGGAGTTTTTGAAAAAAACTAGCTTGCATTATTCAAATTTCATATTCCTTCTAATAAGTTGTCAGATTGGCCATCTTTTAGGGCTTCTTTTCTTCACCTGGAAAAACTTTACATTGCATGATTTAAAAGTCTTCTTGTAGACTTTGGTCATTAAATTTGTTTTCTTTGGGGGGAGGTTTCCAGAAGTAAGTAATCGGTTTCATTATAGCTTTTCTATTTCCAAACAAATTGAGATGGAATGTATTTTTAAAGATTTAATTGAGTTTTTAAAAAAGGGATAAAGAAGTAAACACCAAGAAATAAAGGAATAGGCAATCAACTGGAGGAAATCTAGGCTCAGAAAACTTAAGTAAGATAAACTACTTTGAGGACAAAATTATCTCTAAACTATCTGGAAGTTGAGGTGTAAAGCATAATGCGATAAGACACATTGCCTGGTGTCTTTAGCTTCTTCTCAGATATGTACTTACAAAGCTGGAGAGCTCAGCACCATTCAAGATAGACTTTACAGACAAGTACTTGAAGTCCAGCTCCGTTTTGAAACTGTTAAAAGAGATTGGTTTGTGTTCTGTATAGGGTGGTGGCTATAAAGATTCTGTATGGAGATGTAGATCGCAGAATATTTAAAGAAAAAAGAGGTCAAGACTTTTTCTTTAAAACACAACTTTGAATCTAATGAACTCCATAAAAAATAAATTCATTTGAACTTCCTAATTCTCTATAAAACATGGAAGAGAGATGCTTGGTTTGGAACATCTTGAGAAGATGCCACAAACATCTACCTCTGCAAGAAAAGAATCTAATATAGATTTAGAGAATGCTTATCGTTCACCAGGCGGCACTGTATTCTAACAGTTCTATGAGATGAGTTAGCTCAGAATTTATGTGAATCATCCCGATTAACATAAATTGAGCATTGAGTGGAGTTGTTTTGAATTTTCTGGCCGTAATTAACCGAGAGCCTTGTAAGTCATCATGGTGGTTTCTAGGTTCAAGGATCACATGTCCAGTTTATATGAGAAAGTTTGTCATCTTGTTTGCTATGCCAGAGGACATGCAAAAGCTACATCTAAAAGTGATAGGAATCAATTAGGTTTTCAGGTTAAACAAGAGACATAGGGCTGTTTCATGTGATTTAGAAACAGAATTTACTCTGTCAGAGTCCATTCCTATCTACCCTGACTCACAAGGCTTTGGAGAAGCACTTCAACTTGGAGGTAATACTGAGATCGCACAGTTTGACGCATGGAAGGCCTTGTTGGTAGAGTCAAAGCTGATAGTACATTAATAAAGGCTACCACGTCTTTAGCTGTTCTCCACAGTTCTCTGTTTGGTGAAATGTCACATCAGCGTCTTCGTGAGAATAATCATTCCTCTTATTAGACTGAGAGATTCCAGCCCATATCTAGTAGAGTGATCTGGCAAAGAGGCTGGGGGAGAGCCAGCACACTGGCACATCTGGAGTTTGGGCAGGTAGAGACTGTCTGATGGGTGAATTGGATGGACTATGAAAAGAACGTACCTAGGGCTAAGAGTAGAGGGTTTTTTGTTTATTCTGGAAACAGGATAAGAGTCTCTTCCCGACTCCACAACCACTGCCCAGCTCTTCCTCTGAGCTGGTTGGGGGTTGTTTTTAATTTTGTGGTTTCTCTACGATTATTTCTGTGGTTTTTCTGAGTTTCCCAGATGAGTACTTTTAATGTGCTGCCTGGTTTGGGATATTTGGTTCAAAGAGATGAAGACACAGGAAGAGCCTGTGATGAATGCCGTAGAGTATGGCATGGCTTGTACATGAGCTCTCCTCATCTTGCCGCTCCCTTGTTCTCACATAAAATGAGGGAGAAAATGGAGAATTTTAAATTTTCAAAGAAAAATCCATCTGATTCCATTTTCCCTGGCCCAGGGGTTTTTCTTTTCATTTCGTTCCATGAACCAGAAGCCTTTCTTTTTTTCTTTTTTTTTTTTTTAATTAATTTATTTATTTATTTTTGGGGGGGGCTACTCTTTGTTGAGGTGCACGGGCTTCTCGTTGTGGTGGCTTCTCTTGTTGCGGAGCATGGGCTCTAGGCACGCGGGCTTCAGTAGCTGTGGCACGTGGGCTCAGTAGTTGTGGCTCGAAGGCTGTAGAGCACAGGCTCCGTAGTTGCGGCGTGCAGGCTTAGTTGCTCCGCGGCATGTGGGATCTTCCCGTACCAGGGCTCGAACCCATGTCTCCTGCATTGGCAGGTGAATTCTTAACCACTGCGCCACCAGGGAAGCCCCAGAAGCCTTTCTGTAGGCAGGAGCATGGCTGGTAAGGCAACTGTGTGGACCTCTCAGTATGGCCAGGAGCTATTTGTGGGATGAGAGAGAAGCAAGTGGACCTGGAGATGGGGGCACGTTGTCTCACCACAGAGAACCACAAAGAAAATCTCCCCCACTTGGTACAACCTGTTGTCTCCCACCTTCCATTAATTTTTAATTATTTCTAATCACACATTCTTTCCAAACAAGTCTAGCATCAACTATCTCTTAAATTATTTACTGATGTCCGTAAAAGACAATGTAGAATTTGAGCAGAATGAAATGTGCTTTACTTTTCCGACTTCCCTATGGATTAAAACAAGGATAATCTTGGCACCGTGGTGATAGAACAAGAGATGAAAGTCCTTGCTGTATTTCCACAGAGTACAGTACAATCCACAGCCCGTCAACACCCATTAAAGATTCAGATTCTGATCGATTGCGTCGAGGTTCAGATGGGAAGTCACGTGGACGGGGCCGAAGAAACAATAATCCTTCTCCTCCGCCAGATTCTGATCTTGAGGTATGTCATTGCCAAGGCCTGAGTAAATAGCAAGGTGTTTTAGTAGCTAACTGGTGATTCTGTATACCTGCTGTGATCAAGGTGTCCAAATGCCTTTGTTACTGCATTCTGTTCCATATTAACTATAAGTAAGCCAGCTTTTTTTCCATATTGAAGATAAAGCAGTTATTTATTTCTGTTTTCTCTTCTACTTTAACTATGTAGTAAAGCATTTTTTTTTCCTCTTTAGTGAAACATCATAAATTATATAATCCTGCTTTGACAAAATTCTCTTGTACTGCTCTGTCATTGCCATTTAAATTAAGTGTTGTAGGAAAACTGCTTAATAAAATCCACTCGGAAATTAAAGACACGCTATGTATATTGAGAAAGGAAAACCCAGGATATTCTAAACAGAAGTGGTTATCACCTTATGAGACATATTTTGGTGGAGTTCAAAGCAGGAGGGATTAAATAAAACTTTAAAGGGTGATAGATTTCATAGCCTTGAATCCACTGGAATTAAGTTTCTTTTTATTGCCCAAGCGAAACTGATGGTAGAAAACATGACTCTTTTGGCTGAAAAGATGGAAAATTTCCAGCAGAACTTGTGTGTATGAATATGTACTGGTGTAAGTGGGATTGGTAAGAAGAAGAAAAGCAGGCTTGGGAGGCCTTTTGTGGTATCTCAAAGACCTTTTTGAAATGAGTTCCTTCAATAATTTGATTCCAAATACCCCAAGGGTGTGTCAGGAGCATGTGTGTTGCGTCCACTTAAGTTGTTAACTCTGAAATCTGAAGAAAATTGGGCAGGAACAATATATCATCCATTTGATAACATCGCAATAGATAACCTAAGGTGAATAGATGATGTACAGTTTCAGTTTTTATGTGCAATTTTTAAATACTTGGCTTGATAAGAATAAAACACAAGATTAGTTATTTGAACACTTCTTAATGAACAGAGAGCAGAGATAAGGAAAAGATCAATTGAGTGATTTTTCATTGATTGCCCCTCTCTGTCTTAGAAGTTATAAACAAACTCATTTTAGCTTATGTTTCATTTCTTTGGAACTAAGACTAAGAAGCAACTACAGAAGTAGAAAGGACATATAGTCTTTTTTCCTATATTTATGTCAGTGTTGCTAATGTATTTATCCTCTTGTACCTCATTTGAGGTTATATCTGAGGAAAGCTAGGAGATACCCTTTGGAACAGCTGTGTTTAAAAAAAATAGTAAATTCACATTTTTCATTTGTCTCCCATTTAAAGACTACCTTTTCATGTTGAAGTTAGCTGAATAGCAGGTTTCTCAACCAAGGGAAAGACACAGTGATTGGTTCTTCCTTTGTAGAGGGTGTTCATCTGGGACTTGGACGAGACAATCATCGTTTTCCACTCCTTGCTCACTGGGTCCTACGCCAACAGATACGGGAGGGTGAGTACCACGAGGCATCAGTTTTTAATTTCTTTAGAGTAAGTATTCCTAGAATTGAATTTTTTTATCCAAATGGGAATGTGGCTTAACTTTAAATAATACATTTAAAATATAAAAAGGAAGATAACTTGATTTATTGAAACAGTCAAATATATATGTAAGACAAGAACATATAAATGAACAGAAGGAGTTCTTTTTAGGCTCTTAAAAATGAGATAAACTTTATGCAATTACATTCATTCTTATTTCAGATCCCAATGAGTAAAGGTGATTGGATGCTATTCTAGGATGAAATAGTAAAATATATAGATGATATAGAAAGGTCTTTTGCGTTGTATGTTTTTGTCACGTCCTTTTATTCTCTTTATTCCCAACATATTCAGTGGAGCAAATATTGCGCTTGATATTGTATTCCGTGATTACCAGTGTTAGTATTTTATTTTCAAAGCACCTGTTATGAATGTCTTTATTAGTCCCTTTGCTGTGGAGCTAAATTTACGTGAATGGTTTGTAAAATCGGGCCTCTGAATGACAAAGGACCAATACGTCCAATTCTGAGTCGTTACAATATTTATCTTGATGGTATAGGTACAGAATAATGTTATAGATCACCTTCCATGAGTACAACTTCAATTTCAATGTTCTGCATTTGGGTTTCTCAAAACCTTGGAAATCCTTCCCGATTGCTTGGTGGTTCCATAAACCTTTCCCATGCAAAAATCATGTTATTTAAAGTGCGTTTAAGTAATTTCTGAAATATCCTGTGAATATGATATTTTTCATCTTTTTAATCTTTAAAGAAATAATATTGTAAGTCTTAGATCCTTGAAGCTATTGGTTTGAAGCCTTAGGAAGTGAATTCTTGTGTCTTGGTGACTCCAGATTTGTATCACAGTTAAGTGTTAAAATTGATACTTGTAAAATGGTCATGCTGTCTTTACAGATTTTATGCAGGTATTCATTCTTTCAATAAATACATATTGAGCACCTAATATGTAGGTGTCTGAAGGTGAAAGTAGAGAAATGATCAATGAGCTTCACAATGCAACCTTCCTTCTTTTAACCCTAGAGCTACACCTAACCCAAAACAGGGTTGGAAAAATGCACATTTGTAAGAGCAAGAATATTCCACCATTTGAATGTCTGTCAGAAATAAGATATCTGTAAAACACAATATGCCCCATCTTATTGTTAAACAAATTTTCTATGAGAAGAAGACAATTAACGAAAACACAGATTATAAAAAAGTAAGGTCATAGAATCAGTCATTCAAAATAAGTCTCTATTTGGGGCTAGCACATAATAAGGATTCAATAAATATTAGTCGTGATTTTTTATATTATTTCTTCTATCAATACTATTACTATCCCTATTTCTACAAAAACTACTACTTTAAAAGCCTGAAATATCAAAGTGTAATGAATATGAAGAGTCTTGAAGATCATCTTAACAGAACCATTTTAATCTTCCTACAACTAACTCCTAAGGAAGAGAGCTGGCTCCTGGAACTCAATCAAAAGTGTTGAAAAGGGCATGCACTTAGGAAACCAACATTTGAAAACCACCCAGAAAGTCTCAAGTCTTTAAAAGCTTTGTCACTAGAGGCCAAATTGATGTAAAGAGAGTTGTCTTGATCAGTGCGCTGTTAGCCATTGAAAGGGGTCAGTTTAGAGAGAGGTGGTGAACATCCCATGACCGCACGACCTCGTGTCAATCTCTGGCCATAAATTATTGGTTTACACATGGAATTCGCACCTAACCTAGAAGCCACTGGCAGCTTAGAATTTTTCATTTGGATTCTTGGCAAGATCTAAACCAAACATTACAAATATCATGAATTTTATTTTTACAAGTGTCAACCATTAGTATTTTGAGACTTCAACCGATAGTATTTTGTTTGTTTGTATGTTTAGTTTTCTCATACTAGGGCATGTGATAAAAAGTTTTACCTTCTGTAATTTCCCAAAGCCAAATGTATATATTCTTTCAACTATGGATGATTTGAGATGTTTAAATGTAAGCTTACCCTTTGTTTATAAGTTGATGGGGGTTGGGAAGAGAGCAACTTCAGAAAGCCTGGTTGGGGAAAATCTTCCTGAGCATGACCCTTTGAGCCTGAGGTCAGAATGACCTGAAGGGTCCAGCTGAGAATGTGCCTATCAGGAGAGAGTGTTCTAAGCAGAGGAAACAGCAAGCACAGAGGCAGGAAAGGGTTTGATGTTTGAGAGACAAAGAGGCTGGTGTTGCCTAGCTTAGTGTTGGAGATGCAGAGTCAAGAGAGGTGTGGGCTGGGATGAGGGCAGGTACAAAGCACCTCCCAACCATGGTCAGCAGGGTTAATCTCATTGCACGTGCCGTAGGAAATCCTTGGAAGACTTCGAACGGGGACATGACAAGGTCTGATTTAGATTTTTAGATTACTTTGGTTGTGTGTGGAGGATTAATGGTACGGGGAGAGGGGTGGGGGAACAGAGAGGAGGTTTCAGGGGTGATCTGATGCATTAGCAGTACAGATGGAGAAGCTGATTGGATGATGGATTCTATTGTGTTACTGAGTCTAAGGTCGTACTCCTGACTGCACGACAGGCCAATAATCGAGAGACAAGTTGTTGGGGCAAGGAATAATGACTTTATTCAGAAAGCCAGCAAACCGAGAAGATGGTGGACTCACGTCCCAAAGAACCATCTTGCCTGGGTTAGAATTCAGTCTTCTTTTATACCGAAAGGGGAGGGAGTAAAGTCAAACATTTCCTGTTTCCCATCAGCCTCTGGAAGGGATGTGTTAATTTCTTCCTCCCTGCAGTCATTCACAGGTGGGCCTGCTCAGGATATTCCCTGTGAGCTAAACAAAGGTATTTTAGCTTAATGCTCATTACCTGGGAGGCAGGGTTCCCAGAGATGGGCCATTATGTATAATTTAAGCTTATAGGTGACATCCCTTTAGTGATTAACTTGTAGTAGAATACAGAAGGTTCTTCCCTATTACAATTGCAGATAGAGAATTAGGATTTAATTGGACGGTGCTGGTGGGCAATAAGTAATAGGCTCAGGCTTTTGTCCTGAGCAACTGGGAGAATAGTCATAGATTTGTTGAGATGGGGAAGAACTAATTTGAAGGGAAAATTGAGAGTTCAGTGTTATACTGGTTTGAAGTGCCCATTAGACATCCACTTGGACTAGGCAAGGAGATACTTGGAAGGTGAGCCTGGGGCATGGGGGAGTGGTCGGGGCAAGAGATGTCAGATTTAGTCAACAGTGCACAGCTCAGGATCAGAAGGTCCTCAGACACTACTAGCTTGCTTTCTTCCTAAACACCTTCTTTGTGCTGGGCACTCTTGGTCAGCCTGTGGTCTCATTGCTGGGACACGCCCCTTCCTGACTTCTGAAGATGCTGTTGCTGAGGATGTTGAATTGTAGCCTGAGGCATGCAAGAAAGCTGTGTTCTCTTGATTAGAGAACTTTAGAGTCTGGCAGAACTGCTCTCAGATCTGATAATCATGTCTTGTAAAACTGTGTGGCTCAACAAGGATTCTTCCAAACAATAATAATAACCAAGCTGATCAGAACTTGCATCCCCCTAGAAAAATGGTACAGATGAACCGGTTTGCAGGGCAGAAATTGCGACACAGATGTACAGAACAAACGTATGGAGACCAAGGGCGGAAAGTGGCGGGGAGGCGGGTGGTGGTGTGATGAATTGGGAGATTGGGATTGACATATATACACTAATATATATAAAATGGATAACTAACAAGAACCTGCTGTATAAAAAAATAAAATAATAAAAAAAAAAGAACTTGCACCCCTCTTGTTTACTCGGGGCACAGGAGAGAAATCTTAAAGCAGTTCAGGGGTGGGCCGCCTTTCTTGGAGCACAGGTTCAGGGATGTTCCTGGGCTTTGTCAAGGGAGCATGTGGCTGTGCCTTACTCTTCAGGCATATAAAGCAGTGAATACCCGACAATGTGATCGCTGTCCGGTCTCTATGGGAACCAGATACTTGAGAAGTAACTTAGTCACAGTAGCTCAGGCTCCTGGATGAGTAGGCTATTCAGTAAGGGGATACAGGATCTGGTTGATATAATGCAAAATTAGGGCATGTTACAGCAATATGTACCCAAAAAAAGTTTGCGAATGTCCCACCTTCCATGTAATCCTAGCTGTGGGAAGCAGGCCTGCTGGGTGTTATAAGGAAGTGTTGTTTTATAACAAAGGTGATGGGAACAAAAAGAGGGTGCTAGCCACAGTTCAGATTTTAGGGAAGAGAAAAGAAACAGCATATTTGTAGGAAAATGAAGTCCATGGGTGTTACTGTAAATTAGGTTGTTGTTAATAATATCTGTCCTAGCTTTTTTTGTTTAATGCTTCTTTTTAAGTTGCTTTCAAACTAAATCCAAATTCCCCAATTTTACTGAAAAAAACTAGTCTTGATATTTTTTGTTGAATGTTCTCTTTAAAATAGCCAATGTAGTAATCTAGTCGTTAATATCAAAGCACAGACCCCAGATTTGTATTTAAAATAAGTATTCTGCTGATGTCCCAAGCATTATTCCCTTTTTGCGGGAGGACTTCCCAAGATACCCAGTATCTTGATTGTTTTAATACTTCTTTTTATTGTTGCTTTAACACCTGTGTCTCATACAGATTTGGGCTCGAATAGGTCTTCAAAGTCTTGAGCCTCACTCATTTTACACAAAAACCTAAATGTGAACACTTAGGACAGCATAAAGCTTAGCATTTTTTTTTTTTTTTTAATTTTTATTTATTTATTTATTTATTTTTATTTATGGCTGTGCTGGGTCTTCGTTTCTGTGCGAGGGCTTTCTCTAGTTGCGGCAAGCGGGGGCCACTCTTCATCGCGGTGCGCGGGCCTCTCACTATCGCGGCCTCTCTTGTTGCGGATCACAGGCTCCAGACGCGCAGGCTCAGTAATTATGGCTCACGGGCCCAGTTGCTCCGCGGCATGTGGGATCTTCCCAGACCAGGGCTCGAACCCGTGTCCCCTGCATTGGCAGGCAGATTCTCAACCACTGCGCCACCAGGGAAGCCCAGCTTAGCATTTTTAATTGTAGGCCCTACTTATTAAGAATCTCCTGTGTGTCCAAGACTCATCTAACTCAACTTTAGTGGCCTGAAACTGCTATTGCCAAACCCATTTACAGAAGAGGAAACTGAAGAGGTAGAGACCAAATGTGAAAAACACTTAGCATCATGTCTGGCATAAAATATGTATTCGTTGTATTTTAATGTAGCTGAACCTTGGCTGTCAAAAAAAAACAAAACAAAAAACTCCTTGAATCTGGCATAGTTGCTAGTGAGTAAATTATGGTAGTGCCTTTAAATGTTTGAAGTACCAATATGCGATAGGCCTTATGGTGTAATAGAAAGAGCATCAGATTTGAATTCAGATAGAGCTAGACTCAGATCTAAGCTCTGATTTTCAGTTCATTGACCTTGGGCAAATTGTTTATCTATGCTGAGCCTTAGTTTCCATATCCATAAATCTGACTACTTATAATTGCTTTAAGAATTCATTGCTTTAAGTGCCAATGATCTCGCAATAAGGCTGGAGGGGAAAAAAAAACATGTAAGTCGTGTCATGAATTTGAAGGGCCTTATTAATAGCAATAATCCAATGATAAAAACAGCATATGTCACTGATTGATCTTGTATCTGCTGTCTAAGCATTTGTTTTCTAATGTACCAGGCTTCTAGGAAGGTCCCCATTGTCATAGTGAATTTAGATCAACTAAACCTCCCTAGTGAGTGAATTACTGTGATCACATTTCATCAGCACATTGATGAAAGAAAAATTTGACAGCAGTTTATCTAACCCATTTCATCAAAACACTCTAGGTAGCCAGTAAAGATAGCTGTTCTTACCCTGTTTTAGGGTAAGAACTCCCTAAAACTCCAAACTCTGTTGAGGGATAACTGCCTTCCATGGTGGCTATAGATGTCAAATTCTTAGCATGGCACCCAAGCAGCCGGACATCCAGTGTCCTCCTTGGGCTATAGAGGACCTGGATACTTAAGAAGGATGATCTCTCTTTTGGAACCTCCAGACCAGGGGTTCATAAACTTTTTTGATAAAGGGTCAGATAATAAGTATTTCAGGCTCTGTGGGCCATATCCTGTCATAACTATTCAGCTCTGCCCTGGTAGTGCAAAAACAGCCACAGATAATATGTAACTGAATAAATGTCAATAAAACTTTACTTATAGTTCCGAAGTTTGAATTTCATGTAATTTTTACATGTCATGAAATATGATCCTTCCACTGGATTTTAAAAATCTAGACCAGGGATTGACAGATCACATCTCATAGGCCAAATCTGGTTTGTGGCCTGTCTTTGTAGAGCTTCCAAGCTAAGAATGTTGTTTGAATTTTTAAAGGGTTATATATATAAAAAAAAAAAGAGAGAGAGATGAAGAATTTGTCTCAGAAACCGTATATGGCCTGCAAAGTCTAAAATCTTTTTTGTCTGTCCCTTTAGAGAAAAGGTTTGCCTGCCCTTGCTCTAGATCATGCTCTGAACTTTGTGTTAGTTAATATTACTCCTGCCTTCAGGACATCAGGACAATTCAATGACAGCCACAGTGTGGCTGACTAGATAGTAAACTCAATGCAGGCATTGTGTGTCTGCATCTGGGGCCCCAATGAAGCACAAGCCAGCACATGAATTTGTCAGGGTAGGCAAAACGGTGGTAACAAATAGGCCCCAAATCTCATGGCTCAAACACAACAGAAATTTATGTTTCCTACTGAATGGTCTTGAGTGGATCTCCCAGGTTGCTTGGTTTAGGCAGGCTTTGGCACTGCAGATGATGGTTGTACCATCTCACCGTGTAGCTTCTGAGGCTTCTGTGATCCTTGTCATCAGCTTTCTAGCCCACAGGGAGAAAAAACAGGGGCAGGAGGGAGCGTGAGTGGCAGGCTTTATGGGCCAGGCTTAGAAGGGTACATAACCTCTGCTCCCTTGGCCCAGTGCAAAGGAGACCAGGAGATGTAGCCTAGCTGTGTGCCCAGGAAGAAACAGAGAATGGGTTTTGGTGGATGGGTGGCAGTGGCAGCCACAGTTCTCAGCTCAGAAATATTCGACAAATGAGTAAAACCCAAAGCACACTTTCAAACCTTTGTGGTGGCTCTGGTCATCCCAGCAGAGCAGTGCCCTAGGGCTATGTGACAGGTGTGCTGAGTGGCCACTTACTCCCAAAGGATTGTTCCCTGATTTTATTCTCTTCTTTGTGTATCAATGCCAAGTTAGATCAAAATGATGAAATAAATTAGGGTTCCCAATATAACCTTTGGATACTGTGAATTGACATGGAACCTAAACTCTCAAAATGAACCAAAACACGATGTTTTTGACTATCAAAGGGATTTCCAGCTGAAAGAGCCTCCTTCATCCCCTTTTTTTTTGCCCTTATCCTGACAGCGGTTCTCTCCCTTTAACTGCCAGCCTCTTCCTCCTTACTGGCTGTAACATAGACTGAAATGTATGTTCCTGCTACCTTATTGAATGAAGCCTATTTTTCATGTTCATACATGTAAAAGGGAACGCAGTGAACAAACAGGAATCATCACAGCTTTCCAACCACCATACTGGCCTGCCACCACCAGCTTTGGACCTCCCTTGCTCTAAGGCCTGGAGAAGCCCCTGGAGATAATGCAAGTCTCACTTGTTCTGTCTTAATCTTCCCATCTATAAAATGGGAGCAATCACAGGGCTGTTGGGAAAACAATGTAAAGCACCTAGAAAAATACTCATAGGTACTTTGTAAATAAGAGCTATTATTTGCTTACTTTGGGGGGTTCAGAGGAGGGAGTGAGCAATAGTGAATACTTTGTTGTTCCAGGTAGCAGACTGGGAGAGGTGGAAGGAGAGCGTAACCATTTAGGGAAATGAGAGGCAAAGTGGCTGGATATCTATTAAGTACATATAGAGGATCGGACTTGCAGAAGATGAGTAGCAGAAAATGTATTGAAGTGGTAATAAAAATACTGCACCTTTGTTCAGCTTTTACCGTCTGCACTGCCATCTCACATTGATTAAATATCCAATTAGTTCCTTCTTTTTTTCTAATGAGGAAGCTGTGGCTCAGAAGATTAAATGATTGGCCCAAGGAAGCACATCTGTTAACTGACAACATCAGGAATTTCATCTAGTCTTCTGATGGGCCCATCACCCTCAAAAGGGGGGTGCCAGGAGCCCTGAATGCCAGGATTTTGTGATGTGGGCTTGGGGATGCCATGAACGATATTGAAACAGTAGAGTGACATGATGGACATGTACCATTTGGAAGATTGATGTGATAGCAGAGAAGATTATTGCAGTCCTCCCGGTAGGAAATAATAAAGGTCTAAGAGAATGGCTGTAACACTAGGAAGGAGAGAGAGATAGGAGAGTGGTTACAAGTGAAATCTAGATAGGTCTTTTGATTGGATTTAGCCGTGTAGGCTTTTTGCTGGCACTGCGTGGGCCCCAGCTTGGCTAGATCTGTTCTGGCTTTCTTCTCCTTCCTCCCTCTTTGTACCACGTCTTGGCATCTGTCCCATGTTTGGGATTCATTGGGTTTTCTCCACAATCACAATTCATCTTTGGAATGGTGAAGTTCTTACCCTTATTCTCTACTTGGGTATTATTTTCATGATGTTGAAAGAGAGTCTCTTAAATAGGAGAAAATTAGAGCAGTCGAGTGTCACATATCTAATCAGTAAAAATGACCAGATTAGCCCTACCACAAGTTTGGATTTTTTTCTTTTTAAAATCATTCAGTGAGTAATTGAGCTGTGATTTATTTTTCATGTGTGTACCTTCTCTCCTGGTAATCCAGATTATTTCTTAATTGGCATCAGAACTATGCCCAACTCCTAAACCTTGGCATTTCACACCAGCTGTTCAGTGATAGGGCCTTATAAAATTGTAAAAAGTTAATATACCATTGACGGTGTTGATAACTTTAGACAGGTTAGAGAAAAGAAAGAAAACAATGGAATCTTTGGGTCTCATAGGTTGTACATATCATTTACATAACACTTTTAGAAATATTTTTAAATGAAATAACATTTTAGCATATTTTTTTTTCTTCTCTCCAAGAAGGGAGCTAATTTTCTCATCTTATCTTTAATCCTTCCCTTGTGAGCAACCAGCATGGGGCCTTGAAAATAAGCCACTCCTGGACTCAGAGTGCCTGCCCATTCCTGTTTTTCAGCTTCTTTTTCTCCAAAACAAAAGATCCTGAATGGGGAGAATTTATTTTAAATGGCATTTGGGCCCTGTCTGTGGCTGTAATATTAGCATTCTAAATAAGGAGTTGCTTAAGGGGTCCAAAATGGGTATTTTTTTTTTCCTTTCCTTTGATTGAGACTGGCCAAGATTTGTTGTTGCTTTGAGGATACTTTACAAGATTTTCACATTGACCAACAAATCCTCATAAACCTGTTCACATCCTTCGCATCACACCTCACTGGGCCACTTCAATCCCATAATTGTTCGCCAGTGGAGGCATAGCTGCCCACATAGGATCAGAGCAGATAGAATTTTTAGAACCTTACCTTTTAGTCCACAAATTAAAAATGTAAGTAACCATATCCCAGGGAACTAGTCAGACTTTCTGAAATAGTTGAACCATCTTCTGGCACCTCTTTCTAGCCTAAGATAAACTCTTTAAATAGCATTTTAAAAACATGATAGATTCTACTTTTTGATCCAAAGTATTAGAATAGCAATTGCCAGGATTCTGTATAGGTTTGATCACATAGATGTAGTGGGGTACATATTCAGATAGGAGAGATGCAAAAGACATTTATCATGTATTTAAAAGGTACTTGGAAATTGGAAATAGTAATAGATAAAAATTAAAAAGCAAAATTAATTTTTTTGGCTTTCAGTAAAATAAACCCCCAGCATCACTAGTACTTTGTAGAACCCTATTACTATTACTGTAGAATTACTACAGTAATACTACTATATCACTATACTATATTACTATTACTGTAGAATTCCTATTACTCGGAATGCTGCAGCTATCTAATATTAGAACAATGACTTAGGTATTAAAATATTTCTTAAAGGTCTCAGCTTAAATAATTTGAATTGGATAAATGTATATTACCTTATACTTTTGCTTGGTTTATTTCACTGTTAAATTTTTTTGATTTTCAGTTTAGAAAACTAAGATGGTAAAAGAAAAGGAATAAAAGGGCAAAATTTCAAGGGTGTGGAAATAGGAACCAGAGCTATATTAACAATACGAACAATTTTTTCTTTTAATATTTTACTGGTATATCTAAGCAATAAAGAGAAATTGCTTTCTTATTAACATTTGGTGCTATTTTTAGTTGTTTTTACAGTAAAATTTAAGTGACTTATTCTTTTTGGACTACACAAGATCTAATGTAATATTTGGCATTGGAGCATTGTTAAACCAAAACTAAAAATCTTGGGATGTATCTTTTAAAATAGTCGTATAAAAAAAGAGATATTTTTATGGCTAGATGAATGGTTAGCTTTAAGGTTTCTAGAGAAAGGACAAAGTATTTTATTTTTATACTCAGAATAACATTCTGGATCCTATTCCAAAAACCCAAGAAGAGATAAACAGGTTTTCCTCAAACTATATTTTGAGGCTCAAAGGGCCATGGACAGTCTGAGCCAAAAATAGAATTTTGAGAAAGTAAATGAAAATGGGTTAAGAAAAGCATTTTTTAATCAGTCTCAGTTCGAGGGGTGGTAAGTATAGGGGATGGTCGTGTTTGCCATTAAAAATAGATTAAATTGCCATTGAAGCCACGAAATGAGAATTAGGGCTGAGTGCCTACCGTCCTTCCAAACAGTTTTACAGATAGTTAAGATCAAATATCATGTACGAATACTGGAATTAGCAATGCAGATGTAACTATGATATTTCTCAACGTAAATGGCCAACGAAATAACTGAGCAGCATGAACTTCAGCTTGGTCCCTGGAATAAAGCACAAGTCATGTCAGAAAGTACCCACTTCTGCTCCTCCCCACGGATCTGGATAAGATTCCATGCTAATGCCATGTGGTCTCCATGTTAGGACTAACCAAAATTTAAGACCTCATCCAAAGAATTTATCATAGTAGAAGTAGTAGATGGTATGCAGTTCCTTAGCCTTCTGGCCTATAGTAGTTTCGTTGTGAGTAATGATCACTGAAAGCATCCATTAAGTAATTCAGAAAATTGTACCACCAAATGGCACCGTTCCAAGTTGCACACGCAAAACCACCCATGTTATACAGGCTGTAGTACCTAAGACACACTTGGCTGTGCACCCCTCTCCTGCCTGAGTCACCATTTATCTCCTGGTCTGATACCAATGAGTCATTCAGAATGTCAGTCCTTTATAATTTCTTTTTTTTTTTAATTTATTTTTTATACAGCAGGTTCTTATTAGTTATCTGTTTTATACATAATAGTGTATATATGTCAGTCCTTTATAATTTCTTGAATACATACATAGTAGTGTAATAGGTGCCTAGCCGTAATTCCTGCCTTCAGGGAGCTTATAAATTAATAAAGGAGGCAGTCGGTAGGAAATGGATGAATCTTCAACAGCAGTCCTTCATTGGGGCAAAACTGATCTAAACTAACGCCACTCTAAATCCACAAAGAGTGAAACCACAGAATCTCCAAAGGAATAACAATATTAGGAAGGAAACAGGTCTTCCTGTATTACTCATGACAAGTGTTCTCTAATAGCTACAATTACTTAGCTAGTAAGAAAGAGCCAATGATAGGATGTCAAATGATAACACTAGTGTTGTGAGCCAGAAAAAAAAGATCAGGATCCACAGGAGCTGCACAACCAAAAAATAAATGCCAGAGGCCCTAAATGAGATGCTTCTAGGGTTACTGCTGTTCTTAAATTACACTGGGAATTCTCCTTTGCAGCCGATCAGCATTGCAATGTGACACTGCTGCTCCTAAATGTATAAGACATAGGTCCTGTGGCTTCCATGATAAATGTAGGAGTTTCTCTGGTTTTCTGGAAAAGACCATCCCATATGATAAAAATTAGTAGAGTTAATACAGGAAAAGCATTGTCTTCTGACCTACATCCTTCTGTATATGACAAATCTCACTTAAGTCTGAGTACAGATTACCAAGCAACTCCTAGCATCTTTTCAATAAAAGGGAGATATGCTGAGGAATTTTGCAAGGCTTTTGCAATTTTGACTTTAAAAAATTTTTTTGTCATTTTAAAAGTATGGTTTGAGTGTGCTTTACATTTTCAAAATAAATATTTTTAACCTATAGTTTCACCACCAAAAGACAACCAATCTGGACTCAGTGAATATTTTTTAAAAATTTATTATAGAAACTTCTAAACATCTACATAAGTAGATGAAATAGTGTAATGAAACCCAGTGTAACCTCTGCCAGCTTTAACAACGATCAGATCCTAGTTCATCTTGTTGCATGTGTGTCCTTTACCACATCCCTCCCCTATCCTGCTCTACCCTAGGGTTATTTTTCAAAGCAAGTCCCAGAGATCATATTATTTCATTTGTATGTATTTCAGTATGTATTTAAGACTCCATTAAAAGAATTTTTAGAATAGAAATAGTAGATGTTACTCAGAACTTTAGCCATCTAGCAAAATTAATAATAATTTCTTAATGTCATTGAATGTCTAATCAACAGTTACATTTCTCCGATTCTTTTTTTTATTTTAAATTGTAAAATACACGTAAGATAAACTCTACTTTCTTAGCAGTTTTTAAGCATACAGTTCAGTGGTATTAAATTCATCCACATTATTGTGCAACCAATCTCCAGAACTCTTTTGATCTTGCAAAACTGAAAGTCTATACTCATTAAATAACTCCCCATCCTCTCCTCCCCACAGCACCTGGCAACCACCATTCTACTTTCTGTCTCTATGATTTTGACTGCTCTGTTATTTATTTATTTTTATTGAACTGTAGTGGATTTACAATGTTGTGTTAGTTTCAGGTGTACAGCAAAGTCATTCAGGTATATATATGTTCTTTTTCAGATTCTTTTCCTTTATAGATACAGGATGCTGAATACAGTTCCCTGTGCTATACAGTAAATCCTTGTTTTTTATCTTTTTATATATAGTGGTGTGTATCTGTTAATCCCATACTCCTAATTTATCCTTCCCCTTTGGTAACTATAAGTTTTTTCTTTATGTCTGTGAGTCTGTTTTGTAAATAAGTTGATTTGTATTATTTTTTAGATTCCACATGTAAGTGATATATATTTGTCTTTCTCTGTCTCACTTACTTCACTTAGTGTGATAATCTGATTTTGACTCTCCTGAATACTTCATATAAGTAAAATCATACAGTATTTGTCTTTTTGTGAGTGGCTTACTTCACTTAGCATAATGTCTTCATTCATGGTTCATTCATGTTGTATGCATGTGTCAGAATTCCTTTCCTTTTTATTTAAGGCTGACTAATACTCCATTGTATGGGTATGCCTCATTTTGTCTATTCATCTGTCAGTGGACACTTGGGTTGCTTTTACCTTTTAGCAATTGTGAATAAGGCTGCTGTGAACATGGGTGTACAGATATCTCTCGGAGACCGTGCTTTCAATTATTTTGAGTACCAGAAGTAGAATTGCTGGATCACATAGTAACCCTATGCCTAATTTTTTGAGGAACTGCCATACTGTTTTTCATAGCAGCTGTGCCAACAGTGCACAAGGGTTCCAGTTTCTCTATATCCTCATCAACACTTGTTATTTTCCAGATTTTTTTTTTATTTTATAGTAGCCATCCTAATGAGTGTGAGGTGGTATCTCATTGTGATTTTGATTTGCATTTCCCTAATGATTAGTTATGTTGATCGTCTTTTCATGTGCTTGTTGACCATTTGTATATCTTCTTTTTTTTTAGCTTTTTTTTCTTCCTGTTTTACTGAGATATAATTGACATCCAGCACTGTATAAGTTTGTGTACAGCATAATGATTTGACTTACATACATCTTGAAATAATTATCACAGTAAGTTAAATAAACAAAAAAGAAAAAGTATTTTTTACCTGTGATGAGAACTCTTAGGATTTATTCTAATAACTTCCATATATATCATACAGCAGTGTTAATTATATTAATCATGTTGTATATTACATCCCTAGCATTTATTTTATAACTGGAAGTTAGTACCTTTGACCACCTTCATCCAATTCCTCATCCCCCCACTTCCCACCTCTGGTAACCACAAATCTGATTTTTTCTATGAGTTTGTTTGTTTTCTTTTTAAGTATAATTGACCTACAACACTATGTTAGTTCCTGGTGCACAACATAGTGATACGATGTTTCTATTATATATCTTCTTTAGAGAATATCTCTTCAAGTTCTTTGCCCATTTTTTAATCGCGTTGTTCATTTTTTGTTGCTTAGTTGTAGGTGTTCTTTTTATATCCTGGATATTAACCTCCTATCAGATATGAGTTTCAGTATTTTCTACTATTCCATATGTTGCCTTTTCATTCTGTTAATTGGACCCTTTGATGCACAGAAGTTTTTAGATATAGTCAAATTTATCTATTTTTTCTTTTGGTGCCTGTATGTTTGGTGTTATAGCCAAGAAGTCACTGCCAGATTCAGTGTTATGAAGCTTTTCTCCTAAGAGTTTTATAGATTCACTCTTAGGTTTAGGCCTTTGATCCATTTTGAGTTCATTTTTGTATATGGTGTAAGGTAAGGATCCAACTTTATTCTTTTGCATGTGGATATCCAGTTTCCCCACACCATTTGTTGAAAAGACTGTCTTTTCCTCATTGAATAATCTTAGCACCCTTGTTGAAAGTCATTTGACCATATATGTAGGAATTTATTTCTGAGCTCTCTGTTGTATTCCATTGGTCTATATGTCTGTCTTTATATATCACTCTATACCACACTGTTTTGACTACTGTGGCTTTGTAACTAAGTTTTGAAATCAGAAAGTGTGAGACCCAACTTTGTTATTCTGTTTCAAGATTGTTTTGGCTATTTGGGGTCCCTTGAGATTCCATATGAATTTTACGATGGATGTTTCTGGTTTTGCAAAAAACATCATTGAAAACTTGATAGGGTAAATCACTTTGGGTATATTGATATCTTAATATTAAGTCTTCCATCCATGAACGTGGAATGTCTTTCCATTTATTTGTGTCTTCTTTGATTTCTTTCAGCAACATTTTGTAGTTTTCAGTATACCAGTATTTTGCCTACTTGGTTACGTTTATTTCTAAGTATTTTATTCATTTTGATGCTATTTTAATTTATTTTTTTATTTATTTATGGCTGTGTTGGGTCCTTGTCTCTGTGCAAGGGCCTTCTCCAGTCGCGGCAAGCGGGGGCCACTCCTCATCACGGTGCGTGGGCCTCTCACTGTCGCGGCCCCTCTCGCTGCGGAGCACAGGCTCCAGATGCGCAGGCTCAGTAATTGTGGCTCACGGGCCCAGTTGCTCCGCGGCATGTGGGATCCTCCCAGACCAGGGCTCGAACCCGTGTCCCCTGCATTGGCAGGCAGATTCTCAACCACTGCGCCACCAGGGAAGCCCGATGCTATTTTAAATGAAATTGTCTTAACTTCCTTCCTGGATTGTTCATTATTAGTATATAGAAATGCAATTGATTTTTGTGTCCTGATTTTGTATCCTGTAACTGTGCTGAATTCATTTATTAGTTCTAACAGTTTTTAGAAACTCTTTGGCGTTTTCTACATATAAGATCATGTCATCTGTGAACAAAGAAATTTTATTTCTTCCTTTCCTATTTGGATGCCTTTTATTTCTTTTTCTTTCTTACTGAATTGCTCTGGCTAAGACTTCCAGTACTATGTCAACTAGAAATGGCAAAAGCAGGCATCCTTGTCTTGCTCCTGGTCACAGACGAAAAGCATTCAGACTTTAACCATTGAGTATGATGTTGCCTGTGGGCTTTTCATATATGTCCTTTTTTGTATTGAGATAGTTTCCTTCTATCCTCTGTTCCTAGTTTGTAAAGTGTTTTTCTCCAGTGGTTTTATAATTTTCTTACAGTTTGTTGTATGTCTCTTACATGTCTTTAATCCGTAGATTCTCACTCAATCTTTTTTTTTAACCTTGAGTATTTCTGTTGAAATAACCAGATCATCTGTCTTATAGAGTGTCTGAGAGTCTGGGTTTTCTTGATTGCATCTCCATTGTGTTCCTTTGTCACATATTCTTTTGTCCCCTGTATTTCCTGTGAATTAGTAGCTAGATCAAGAAGCTTAATTAGATTCAGGTTTAATGGTTTGTTTGTTTGTTTTGGTCAAGACTTCATAGGTGGGGTATATCCTTCCAGTAAGAGATGTGTAATGTCTGGTTGCTCTTGTTTTAAACTTCAGCTTGCTGGTTGGACAGTCTCCTCTAACAATCCATTGTAATTATCCCGTAAATCCTTTCTTCTTGGCTCAAAGTTAGTTGATTAGGAAGGAGAAAACTCCAGAGTTTTGGGCGGGGGGGGGGGGGGCAGTTAAACCACAAGTTCATTAACTCAGCAGAACCAAGTATATGTGGATGCACATCAGAAATAAAAAGATGTGACAGTGCTTGTTGCAAGTAACTAGCCCATAGTTACTTTTGGTGAGGCAAAGTGTTGAGATAAACCTAAACCACTTTCTGAATTTAGAGATTTTCTCAAATATCTTCTCTCCTTGAATATCTCTCCAGTATTAGTGCAGATCCTTGTTAAGGCTTCCTGGTCACCTCTAGGAGACAGATAGATATCCTCAGTGGCTCATGCAGGTGCCACATTCCTTTATTACCTTTTCAACAGCATAGTGAATTTCAGTTTACCAGCCATAGTTCTGAGTCAGTGAACTAATGTGATTAATCTATAGGTTTGCTTGATGCTTGGTGGGTAACTTTAAAGGTAAATCCAACTCTGCCCCTTGAGGCTTAAGTCTAGCCTTAGGCATTTAATCTACTGGGCAGTTTCCTTGTAAATCTCAGTGTAAGAATACTATTTAACAGAGGTTTATGTACAATGTATATACATTGTAATCTTGACTTGGAAGTGATCAACTAGTTACATTAGGGAAAGAATGCTATGCTCACATCAGAGAGCTGAGAAATGGAATACCTTTCCCTGGTAGTTAATCACATGACAATCAGGGTTGCTATTTGCGGAAGAACTAATACTAGAAGACTCCACTTTTCTTTCTTGTTATGGTAGCTGATAATTTTATATGATGTTGATATTCTTAAAGTAGTCCCACAAATTTATCCTTTGACCCTACCACAAACAAGACCTCTCTGAATTATTATGTTGTTCCTCAAATGCTAACACATAACATCATTTTGTGAATACTGAAATTTTTCAGGGACTATACATTGAAGGTACTAAATTTGGAATGTACCTCAGTAATTAACTGTTTATTGCCATTTATCACTACCAGCCATTTGTTGATAAACTTGGGCAGAGTCAAGATTTTTCCAAGACCTGTTCTTCCAAGTCATTTGTTAATTGACTGTAAGCAATGGATTTGGGGTGTGCTTAAGTGCCTGTTCACAAATCTGACCCTTTAATGATTAAAGGGTATAAGCTAACAGGTGTGTGTGACCCACCCATGGAGATCACACTGCTTGGCTGTGCAAGTAATTGGTTTATTTTTTAAAGAACACTTCTAGGTTTCTACTGAATTGGTGCAGTATTTGGATCCTATCTGAATGACACTTCCTCCCCTTTAGTTCCTAGATCTTCAGAGTATGGGACAACACCTTTGCCAGTTTGCTAGAGTTGGGTCATCTCTCCTAGTGATGAGAAGCTTGGTTGACATCTTTTGGGAGAACCAATGACACTCCCTCCTAGGAGTGGTCACACTGTATGTTCCCCATTTAACATCCACACAAATCAGCTTTACTGATGATTGGTCTCTTAGAAACACAGTCACCTCAGAAATATTGGCATGAGGAATTTAGGGTTGCCCTTATCTTTAAAAAGCATGAACTTCACATCCAATCTGAGTGCAGAATGTTAATGCATCTTTTTGTAGTGGAGACATGGTGTCGCATGTTCAGATTGATCTGCTGTTACTACTGTAGTATAGCGATAGTAGAAATCACCACCACCACCCGTAGTAGCAGCAGCTTAATACTTGGCAGGTGCTATGTTCAGAACTTTAAATGTATTACCAATTTAATCCTTCAAACAAACCTGTTGTATTCCTGTTTTACTGATGAGGGACCTGAGGTCCAGGGGTTTAAGTAACTGAACTTGCCCACCACACAGCTAGTAAATGGCAAAGTTAGAATTCCAATCTAGACTCCATGACTGCAAAGCCCATGGTACGACCACCATGAGAGTGTGCACTTCCGGTGTCTTTCTACCCTGTACGCCTGCAGGTTGGAAGCACAGTTATCTTGGAAGAAGCTCCTTCAATTTCTGTAACATGTAGCAAAAAAGTACCCCTGCCAATGCCTTGTGTTGGGGTTAGTGTTAGACCTAGTTCAGTCAGAAGATGAACTGGATGGCATCCTTGTAAGCTCTGATCACAAGGAGTTTCATTACTTGTCATCCTGAGAGAATTCCTAGATGGATGTGTGGAAGTAATGACACAGCCCTGCGGTCACAACAGTGTCTTCATTGGTGTTTGAATCTTGGTGAAATCAAATTTCTGAACTGCTGTGGATTGTGCCTACTGAAAAGTGCACTTTTAGTGATGCTTGAAGTTTTATCAAATGCCCTAGCTCATCTGTAAAGCAAAACAAGGCAACAAGAGCCCATATTCCTAGTCCTCCAGTGCTCTAATACCCACATACATTTACAGACACCCTTTTCTTTCATTTACTTCAAATCACATTATAGTTTTTCAACATGTTAATTCAAGACATGAATCTCCCTAGAAGATGAATTTAATGGCATTTCAGCATTTCTAGGCACTGATTTTGTCGAGAATTTCTTCTTTTTAAAGCATTTTCATCACATGAGGATCTAGTGTAATAGCAGTGATCAGGCTAAAAAAAAAATCAAGGAACAGTAAAAGAATGACAACAGGCCAGGGATGATGCTGATGATTTGAATACAGGATGATAATAACTTTAGTCTCTGTGGGCAGCTCTGTGTTCTAGAAACAGGAGAAAAAGATCTTGAGGGAATGGGGTAATTAAAGATCACTGGATAGAAGATGAGAGCAAAACAATTGTTTTAGGCTTGGGTCTAATTTATCTGTATAATGTCGCTTTCTGTTCAATAGACATAACCATTTTTGACTTACACAAAACAGCCCTGGGTAGCCTAGCATTGCAACGAGTTCCTTCACCTTATTTTCATGACTTTAAGCAGACAATTGCAATTTTTTTTAAGTTGAAGTGTAGTTGATTTACAATGTTCTGTTAGTTTCTAGTGTATAGCAAAGTGATTCAGTTTTTTATATATATATATATATATAGAGAGAGAGAGAGAGAGAGAGAGGGAGAAAATATATATATATATGTACATATTTTTCTTCAGATTCTTTTCCATTATATGTTGTTACAAGATATTGAATGTAGTTCCGTGTGCTATACAGTAGGTCCTTGCTGTTTATCTGTTTTATATGTAGTGGTGTGTATCTGTTAATCCCAAACTCCTGATTTATCCCTCCCTCCCCCCCCTTCCCCTTTGGTAACCATAAGTTTGTTTTCTATGTCTGTGAGTTTATTTCTGTTTTGTAAATAAGTTCCTTTGTATCTTTTTTTAGATTCCACACATAAGTGATATTATATGATATTTGTCTTTGTCTGACTTACTTCACTTAGTATGATAACCTCTAGGTCCATCCATGTTGCTACAAATGGCATTATTTCTTTTTTATGGCTGAGTGATGTTCCATTGTATATTTGTACAACATCATCTTTATATATTCATCCGTTGATGGACATTTAGGTTGCTTTGCAATTTACTATCATATCAAAATAATTTAAGATCAGAGTTAAATTTAATTCCTGTGTGTGTGTGTGTGTGTGTGTGTGTGTGAGGGATGGTGTTAGATGCTGTTTGTCTTGTCTTGTTAAGGAACAGCTAGTAGAATTTCCTGGGCATAAGAACTATAGTAAGTTTACACTGTTTCTTCATTAAACAAGAAAAATGATAAAGCATTTGATTGTATTTTCTCTATTTGAGCCTCTTCACTGAACTCTTCAGTTTTTACTAGGGAACTATATTGCAGAGAATATGAGAATATATTTTGCAAGATATTGTAACGCATACCACTGATAAATTTTAAAAATAAATAATTGTATGCTGATCTTATGTTAATCTTATTCACTGCATCAAATAGATAAGTAAGGCTTTGTAAGTAGCTCTTCTAAGAATGAGCTGCTCTTTAATCAAGTACAAATTATGAATGAACATGTTTAATATTGATACCATATTATGCAGATAGAATGACTTTTAGGAATCAAATGTCCTTTTTTCCCCCTAAGCTAGGTATCTAGGATTTTTTTTTTTAACTGACACTAAACACTAATAACTAACTAAAGATCAAATTTAGTATTTTTTTCTTCATTACAATTATTTGAAATATCTGCTGTTTATTTCTTTCATTCATTTGTTCCTCCACCAAACTTTGGGAAAGCCCTGTGCCAGGCATTGTGCACGGTCCCAAGGATGGAGAGAGAGAGATACAGGGATATGTCTCTGACATAGACAAGAACACATACAGCTGTGGTACCCAGCGGCTGATGAGCCCGGCTGGGAGGAGTCGGGGAAGAGACTCTGGATTGATGGAGGGGCACTGAAAGAAGCCCTCTGTGGGATGCAGGACTGAGCATGGGGGTTGAACAGAGACTTGGTTGTATTCATGTCGGTAACTGGGGGAGACCGATCCAGTGAGGGAAGCTACTACAGATAGCTACAAACGAGCCACATGGCTGGAGAAAAGAAAATGGTGGTGAATATAAGGAAGGTATGAATTCCAGGTCCAAGGGGCAGGAGCTTGTGGTTCATTTGACGTGGGAAATATGATGAATCCAGGTTGCAGCCCATTGAGTTTCAGGTGCTCTGTGGGTCATCAAGTACAAAGGACCAATAGGTGATTGATATATGGGCCTACAAATGAGGTCTGAGGTTCAACAGAGGGGAATGGGTGATAGTTGAAGGTATGAGTGTGTTGGAGTCTGTAAGGCAGTGTGAATAGAGTGAGGTATGGATGAAAACAGTCCTAGGAACGAACATCACTGAAGGGATAGGGGATGGATAATCAGATTCTAGGAAGATGCCCAGAAAAGACTGATGATATTACAGACATAAGGGAAGAAGAAATGTTAAGAAGAAATTAGAAGTGGTAAATACCACAGAGGAGTCAAGTTCAGAAAAGAATGGAAACATTTGGCAACAAGGTTTACTTAAAATGAAATGTTTCTTGGAAGTGGAGGCGAAGTTCTAAATAATTTTTCAAAAGTGATGTAGCAAAAAATGGTGTTTTAAAAGGCACCATTTCACAACTACAGCTCTGGAATTCGTTACTGCAAAGCACAAGGAAAGTAAGATTAAGCCAAAGACATGGTGATTTTAATGTCTCAGTTTGGGTCTAAAAAATGTGTTTTTTCTTTCTTCCTCTATATATGCCAAAATAAGCCATCAAGCTAGGACTAATTTATTAACTGTTCGGTGTTAGCTTTTGTGACATTTGACTTGTATCAGCCATGTTTGAAAAATATGAAAATATTGAAAGATTATTATAATAGGAAGATCAAATCTAACCTTGATTTGAGAAGAACTCCAGTTGCTAGAATGTGGAAGCAGATCTGTTACCATGGTTACCTATCTGTTCTTCTAGCTAGTTTCCTTTCAGGTAAAACACTTAGGGTGAGATAGCATTGTACCCTAACAGCTCTGTTACCACAAGCAAATCATAACACGGCTGCAAATCAGTTTTCCTGTCTCTGAAATCAAAAGTAGGTGTTCTTTAGAACTCTGCTTCTCAAACTTTAGACTTCGACACATTAACGGGCGATGAAATGGAAAGTAACAGAATACTCTCCACACACAGTGTAGAAAGCCTCGTTTTGCCAAGCTCACATTTCAGCTGTGTGTGTGTGTGAGAGAGAGAGACAGAGAGAGAGAGAGATGTTACTAGATCATAGTATAAAATGATTTTTCTTACTGTGGATTATGGTTAAAAAATATTTGAGAAACACTACTTTCAACTAGATCCCCTTCCTATTCTAAAATTCTTTCATTCCAGTTAATCGTCAGACTGTTCTTTTGGTGATGTAAATGTTTCCTAACAATACTGTGGAGTGGCAGGTATGAAAACTGTTAAGGAATGACAGCTAATAACAAAAGAGAAAAACATTAAAAGGTAAATAAGGCCAACATCTATGTTGTATTTGACCACAAGACTGAACAAGCCTTTAGAATTTATTAGTATTCCAACTCGCAAGTCATTACTGTAATTTATGAAGAAAAGTTAGAGTGTGCTGTATATTCACAAACAATGGAGTAATTCTTTTGATGGTGGTATAAATAAGCAACCATATCAAGGAGAAATAATCCTTTTTCAGAAGTAACAATACCATGGCACATCAATTCTAGAATTGCCCATTAAATAATTGCAGTGAGTCTCCTCCGCCTGGCCACATAAAAAGATTCATTGACGTGGTTGTGAGACAGGTCAGTGTATTTTTATTGGCCTCAACTAGAGGGAGGACACACCTGAGTCAGGTGTTTCGTTTTAGAAACAGCTGTTTGAACTTCCCCTTCTGGTTAATTCTGCTCTAGGCTGTATTTGAGCATTTGTTTTTTCCAGCACACTTAGAGATACTTGGAATTCTTGGAAGTGAGCAATTTCCTATAAAACCAAGATTCAATGAGAGTTTTTCTTTACTTATTTGTGAACAGTTTTTAATTCTTCTACAACCTATGAAATTGCATAGATTTTAGGTGGTATCAAGCAGGGAAGATTTAACAAGGCTAAATCATTGTACAGGAAATTTGAGGGAAGTGTTTTTATTTGTCCCTCCCTGCACAGCTCTTGGACACTCGGTTGACCTATGTGTTTTTATTTCCTGTCTGCCCTCTTACAAACCCTGGGTATTTGCTTTGCCCCTTTGCCAATCTAACCCCAGATTCTTGGCAATAATGTGTTTTCTCTCTCCTTTTCATTGCCAGTCAGCTGGCAGAGAAGGCCTAGGTGGGAGGGGAATTGAGACCAGCAGTACCATCCTGCCATATTTTCCCCAAACCTCCTCTTGTCTGTCTCTGGGACTCCTGTGAGGTAAACCATGCTGCTACTGGAGCTGAGGGTGTACTGGTGGGGTGGGCGGAGCTAGTGGGATGGGTGGTGCAGGGGTGGTGTTGACTCCGCCTCCCTGGTCACAGTTGATTGGCCCATGGCTGGCACCCAGTGAGTCTCCACCCCCTACACCATCCCAGGCCCCTCCTTTCTCCCAGGTGTATAAACACATATGATTGTGACAAATGAAGAGATGGAGTTTGGTTTTTTTTGTTATTCTATGGGAGAACAACATATTTGCCATCTAGCCACCTGATTTATTAGATGAGCAAACTGAGGCTCAGTGAGATAAAGACACCAAAGTAACTAAGAGAACAAGGGTAGGGCTTGGCCTCTGGGTCTAGGGCTCTTCTTCCACCATTTGTCGCTGCCTCCCAAAGCCCATGAGAAGATGGGGCTTGAGGTTGATGGACTTTAGATACTTGGAGGGTAGGGGGTAAAACACAGGCAAGTCTTGAGCTTTGGAATGAAGACAATAGAGAAAATGTACAAGGTTTATATTGGACAGTATTAGAAAGCAAGACTTATTTTCTCTGGTTTTTTTGTTCTCCACTCTAAGACTCAAAGACAGGTGATACACAAAGTACACCCCAGCTAGATGGGTGGGCGACATGAAGGCATAATTTCTCTAGTTACAGTTTCTCTAATTAAATGATCCACATGGATTCCAAAGGTTTGCTGTGATAATAAAATAGTATATCAGGAATTATTGTTCTTTGGAAAAATTTAAAGGCCATAAAGGTGAAAGTTGGTATTGCTATTAAGATGCCAATAAAAACTTGAAAAACTCACATTATACCCTTGAATACTTTCTCTACAGAGTATTTTTCCTTTTTCACTAATTATGCAGGATATTCACCATGAACAGTGTTGCTTCCTGGGTTTGATGCATTACGAATATAGTAACACCATTAAAACCTTGCAGATATCTCTATATCCCCCATCTTCGATACCAACAGATGTCATCAGGATATGTGTTGTGTGGGACAGACTGTCTACCACTAGTGTCAAAGGCTTGAAGCGTTGGATAGAAGCCACTGTTCAGAATGCTGGTGCTCCCCTGTGTGTATTCCTGGCTGTTTGAGGACTGGATAGTGTCACATGAATGTCGAGATCAGCTTCCTGAACTGGCATGGTGCCAGCTGGTCAGAGTGGCCATCACTTCTATTTTGAGTATACTCCACATTGGCAGGCAATCTGAATAAATAAAAAATAATGGTAGTTATCATCTGGAGTGAAATTGGTATTTACTATCCCTCTGAAATTAATCTATATTATATCTATTTTCTGATGTTTGTGGCAGTGCTTTTAGACACTCTTCATGGATTGAGGTGGAACATAAAAAAAATGTCTTCCTGATTCACTGAATTTCTTGCTCCTGAAACAGATGTGTGAAGCTGAATTTCCTCTACTCTATATGTCTAAGTAACCCTAGATTTTATATTTTTTGCAATATTATAAGCAGCAATTTTTTTCTTCATTATGCAAAGTACCAAAAACATTAGAGGTACTTTTTAAATAAAATAAGTCACTGAAGTTCAAATACAGAATAAACCACGCACTCTAAAAGCATCTGGAGCCCAAGCCTTTTGTCCTTTCCCGATGCTAACTCCCTCTCAGCCTGACACTATATTTCCTGTACCCTGAAGTATGTATGTTCTTGACCTGTAAAATTCTTCTTTTAGGATCCACCTACTTCAGTTTCCCTTGGACTACGAATGGAGGAAATGATTTTCAACTTGGCAGACACACATCTATTTTTTAACGACTTAGAGGTAAGTTCTGATTATTTTATATACTCTTCATGTTGCATGTTTGGAAATAGGTGATTGGTCCTAAAATAACGATGGGATATTATTTTTTGAATATATAATTGGAATAAGGAGATAAAGTAATTATTGATTATATGGTCATGCGTTTTGCCTTCATGGAATTTCTGTTTTGCTTTACTTTGGCTGTTGTATTTCAAAGTTCGATTCCACATGATCATTGATGGGGATTAAAAGTTGATGTCAAGAATGTTTTCTATGAAACTGTGTTGATTATCAGAAGCTACAGATTTCTCAGTTACATAATCACTGTTGAGATGGGTTACCTTTAGAATCCAGCAGAATTTGTAATCCTTTCATATGCTGCCCGTGTCAGACTCTTATCGTATTGGGTCAGATTCTTTTCTGTCTGGCTGGCCCAACTGGTCGTAAAACATTTTAGTCAGGCCTCTGCTCTTTGGGTTGCCAGGATTCCTTATGTCAAACTGCTGATGATTTTATTTGTCCGTTATAACCTGGGGGGAAACTTTTGTAAGATGGCTAGTTAAATGTGTTACGGGCAATGACAAACATGCTGATCTTGGTTAGAAGCATTTTTAAGAATAAAGAATATTGGTTTTCATAGCTCCATTATGAGAAAACATGCCTGTAACTACATTTCACTCCCTTCATAATAGAGATAGTTGTTTATTTAAATCCTGCTATTAAGCAAGCTTGTGGTAGAGCTGCCAACAGGCATTAATCATCAAGTTGTTGTTTTCCTAGATTTTATAAATGTATGTTATTTCAGACAGGAGAAGAATCTGAAAGATTCAAATAGAACTTTTACTGATCAAAGTTAATTGGCAGCAATTGGCCTTTAAATATTTCCTTATGTTTCCCCTTTTCAAAATCAAGCAAAATGCACCTTATTTCATAGATGAGCCAAAATCATTTGAAAAATGCCAGTGTGTGACAGAACTTAAATGCGGTTTGTTCAACATCTGTCCTGTATTTTGATTTCTTTTCATCTGCAATGAAACTACTCACAGACGAATTGGCAACTTCCAGTGCAATGAAATTATTTAAATGTGCTTCATTTTTCCCCCATTCCTTAGTGAAATATTTATTTTTACACTTAGGGTGAAATACAGAATTTTTTTTTTTTTTTTTTTTTGCATTTTAAAGTGTTTGCTTTCCTTAAGGAAATTACGTGTAAGGCATTACTATTTTTTAAGGTAGAAATATTCCAAGTGAGTGACAAGTTCAGAACTGCCTTTCTAAAAGCTTAATAATCATACTTATTTTCAAAAGCTGTTTCTGCCTTATGGTTGTGATTCCCTTCATAAGAGAACAGCACCAAAAAATTCCATATTTTTCTAATATGTTAAAATTCCTTTCCTAAGTTTCCGTTGTTTCCAACGATACAGACTAGGCTGATATTTTGTCTTGGGTTCAAACCTGTTACTCTTACTGATGTTAATAGGTGTTAATAGCATCCACCAAGAAGAAATTAGCAGTAATTTTCTATTGTTTTTAAACTCTACCCTCTTAAAAATGACACAGCCTGACTGTACAGTGCCAAAACTATGTGGTAAAAAGTGAGAAGTTAGGCAAAATAGTAACTTGGTATAATATAGACAGAAAACCTTCCTAACTCAGTTCGGATATAATATAGCCAGATTTTTATTTGTTTACTAACATTATTCACACTGAACTATATAGAGAAGATCTGAAATAAAAGTAAATATTAAAAGTTCTAGTTTAGGTTTGTAGTGGATGTAGTTTTTTCATAAGCCCAAATTTAAAAAAAAAGAAAGAAAAAGAAGAACTAGGGATCCACACAGATATTGAACTATCAGATTTTACTCTTGGCATGAGGACTCTTTCTTATAAGTAGAAAAGAGAATGAAGGAATAATTCAACCAAATGTAAAAATCAATAGTGAAAAATTATTTAAGCTTATAACCGTCCCAAAATTGATTTTATTTTACTTGAGAATAATATAAAGCAAAAGTATAAATGAAAGATTCACTTAGCCTCTGTCTTTGGAAATTATTTACTTGCTTTAGATTTGTGCAATATTTAAAAAATAAATTGGTTTTTATACTTATTTCAATCTTTCATTTTATATTTTTGTAATTCAACAAACTTGAGACTGGTCATTGCAAATATTAGTTTCTTTCAAAATAGAGTAAAATTATTTCCCGGCAAAAATAAATGTATTAGCTTAATACTCTTTAGAAAACCAAAATTATCTCATCAGGCAAAAATGATGTGGTAATGCTTGATTTCACACTCCAATTAGCAATGTACTGTGGTAAAGGACATGAATATTTTAATATATTTTAATTACATGTTTTTAGCTTTTGAAGATCTAGAGTACAGGTAATTTCAAGGAGATTAACAATCTATTGGTTAGCTTGAAGTGTGATTTCTGAACTCTAATTGTTGACTTAAGCCTCATTTTCTTTTAAAATCTTAACTTTTTGCCAGCCACTCTGTATAATTTGGTTAGTTCAAGCTGTGGCTTAAAAGAGATTCTGAATAATGAAATACACTACGTGAGGAGCTTCCAGTAACAATTCTTGTGTTATCAAAGTATTTGCTTAAAATGGTTATTAGGATATTATTTAGGAAATTTTCGATATGATTTTAAAGTAATTTAGAAATATCTTCACTGTATTTTAAGACATAAAAAAGTTAACCATTTTAGTTTTAAAAGTCTTATTTGTCATCTCAGTGAGAGTTTTTAATAAAAGCAATCACAATTTAATTCTGTTGACACTTCAGGAAAAAATAAATAAAAAGGAGAAAGCTGGTTTTTTGAACCATTAAAAATGTTTGACATGTGAAGGAACATGAGTGACAGGGAGACACAATTATCAGAGGAAATAATATTTCCCCCCCACCCAGAGAAGGGTTTAGACTTGAGTTCCATGCACTCCTGGCTTTCCTATTTCCAAGTCTGACTAACACCCTGCGTATCATTTTACCAAAAGGTCTCCATGTGCAATCCGACGATGCTTATTATGGAAGTCATTTTTTATGAATGACAGTATGAAATTGGAGGGTTTTTTCCAGCTTCTTTAGTAAAGTCTGTCTCTTTCTGACTGAATGGAGAAAGAGCTCTTTCTGTTGGATTTTTATTGAAAGGTGATCAACCTTCTGGATACGATAACTTTTCAGTTTAACTTGCCTTTTGTCGATTCTCCTGCTGGATTTTTCCACAATTAAAGGACGATATTTCATGAGGATTGATATGAGTCTAAAGAAAAATAAGGCACAAGCTGATGTCGAATGTTCTCTTTCTGTCTGGTGTTAAGTAATATCATTTCACTGGCGTTATGGTTGCCATCCTAACTGATGTTGTCAACATGGTAGCCTCCAAGAGTCTCTGCTCTCAGGCCACAGGGGTCAGGGTTGGGAAGTAGCAGGGACCCGCCTCTTGTCTTCTGGGTTGTACACACCACGTTCGCCTAGTCAAGTGTGAAGCTGGGCTACAACTTTCTCCTTCACGCTCCTAGTATGTTGGTTAGTTGGGACAGACCAGAGGATTCTTTGGTGTCAGGCTTTACAATGTCAATACCCCAGCCCTTTCTTGGGCCTTTGATATGTAGACTCCTGTCCCAGGTTTGATTTTCAATCACCTACTATTGTAGCTCCCTGTTTTCACATTTTCTATTAAGAGAAGGCCTGGGACCAAAGGTTTTGGTCTCAGTAGAGCTGGGTTTGATGAGTCAAAGGCCAAGGAAAGGCACCATGGACAGTCTCCAAGTAATGCCATAATTTAAGGCAAGTAAGCTATAATGAGTTTTCTTATAAAGCAAAGAAATTAGTTTGCCCCTTGGTTTCATTCAGTCTTTAAATTTGCAATAATATGTTATGAGTCTAAAACTTGGGTTATCGTCTGTTAATTATTTTAATATATCTTGTTTATAAACTGATTTTTAGCTAGGAAAAAAAATCTTCCTTCAAAATATCAGTCATGCCAATGCTAAGTAGCTTTGATCTCAAGTGAAGCGTTCTGTAGTGACCTAGTGCTTGTGCTTCCAAAAGTGGAAAAGTTGTAAGCTAATTGAGAAGTTGGCTTTTTGAGTGGAAAAGTATAATTCACCTAGAAAGTGCTTTGTTGCTAAACAAGAGTGAACTCTGATGCTCAGGGTCCAGCTTCTTTGTAGATGCCGGATGCTCTGGTTCCATAGGTGCTTGTAAAGAAGACACTTCTGGAAGAGCTTGAGCTGTTTTCTTCCTTCAGTGCATGTCACAGCCAAGAAACAACTCTATGAAAGTGTGTGGGCCTATCAGTAATTGCATTCTAAACATAAATGTACCCATAGGCATGTGTATGCCACTTGTCATTTTCAGCTCTGGACATAGGCTTTTGTATATGTATTTAATTTTCTGATAAATTTAGCAAACATAAAGGATTACATTTCTTTAAAAATCCTAGTAACATCCTTCATAACACCTAGAATATTGCCCTATACATGTTGACCATTAATGAGTATTTGTTAGATTAAATTCTTATCTGTTGTCTTAGATAGAAGATCGATTTCTGTGTCCTTTCCCATGGAAGACCGTAGACTTGACCTTGCCTTTCTGTTTTAAGATAGGTTGCTTGACCTCATCTATTTTCTTAGTTAATAAGAGTAACATCAAAGCCCTCAATTTAGGAGGCAAAATAAGTTTGCAAGCAACAAATGATTATTAGACAAAAGACATATGTATTGAATTTAACTATATTGTAACTGGTGATCAAAATGAAGCAATACCCATATTTTATCCATTATTATTACTCATGAATAAGTTTACGTGTTCTTCCTATCTCATCATTTCTCACAAGATTCTATCATCTTTATTTTATCTGAAGTAAAAAATAGAAACATAAACCTATATTCCAAGACTTCCTTGATTCTGATGTTTAACAGAAAGTTAGGAGTCAAAATATGTGGCTGTTTAACATAATAAAAGATATTTTCCTTTACCAACAGCCAACATTGTACTTAGCAATAAAATAATAGAGGCAAGTTGTCATAAAGATGGAAACAAAATAAGAATGTCCTCTGTCGCTACTATTATTCTGCATTGTTCTAGGAATTTGGAGCAGTGCAATAAGACATGAAAGAAATGAAATGAAAGATTAAAATTATTGGGTTTTTTTGCATAATATTTGATATACATAGAAAACTGAAGAGAATCTACAGGAATTGTTTTAGAATTTACAGTGGGCTTCAGAAAAGTAAAAGACTATAGAATTAAATTAAAAAATCAGTAGCCTTCTTCTAGCCACAAATGTAGGAAATTTAATTAAATTATAATTTTTAAATAGCTGCAGTAACTACAACACACAAAAATAATTAAAAGGAAAGGTAAGGAGTAACCTAAGGAGTAACCTATATAAGAAGTGTTTATAGGAAATATATGAATAAAACTTTGACATCCTACCGAAGGATCTAAAGGAAGATTTGAATAAATGAGATTTCTTCCATTCCTTTTCTTTTCTGTAATATGACAAAATTGTTGTAAGTTCCATTTGAAGGATAAATAGGCAAAAATACCTAGAAGTTTTGGACAAAAAGCAGTAATAGTGAGCACCCAGCTCAACCATATATTAAATGTTTTAGAATTCGACAATAATATGAAGATTTATGTTGGCACGGCATTGACATTGAACTATACGGAGAAGAGAGAGCTCAGACACAGACCCAACGTGTAGAAAAATTTTGTATGTGTTAAATGAAACCAAACAAATTAACCAGTGAAGGAATGGATTAGTCAATTTATATACAGAAATAGGTAAATTACAGAGTTAAAATGTGAAAGAATAAAACTCAAGGAGAAAATATAGGTAGATCAAAAGGAGATCTCACATTGCTTACAGGAAATAAACTTTTGGATAGCCATTTGGCAGTAAGCATCAAGAGCCTAAAAAAGATTGATACCATTTGTGCTAATTGTACATCTAGGAATTTTTACTTGTCAAAGACAAAGGCAACTATTTAAAATTATAAATATTTCCAAATTATGGAATTCTGATCATGTTTCATTTCTTGTCCCAGGAGCTGGTTACATGACTATGTTCCATTTGTGAAAATTCATTGAGCTATAATATATACTTTCTTCAACAAAAAGTTATTTTTTAAAAAGTAACATTTTGAGGAGTATACACACAGACATAGTTTGCTCTCAATTCTGTTAAAAAATTATATACCCTATGTATAATATAGTCACTACTGTTTCTCTAGCACAGTGCCTGGCCCATAGAAGGCACCCAGTAAGTACATGTTAAATAGTAAATAAATGGAGGAACAAAAAACAGATGGAAAGAGGTACTCTAGAATTTTAATGTTATTTCTATCTGAGATCCCAGGTTTTATTTTCTTATTTGTACTTTTCTGTGTATTCCAAATTCTTTATAACATATATACTAATTTCTTTTGTAGTCAGGGAAGAAAACAAACACTGTTTTTGAAAGCCATAGATAATATTAAAAGACAAAGCTATTTCTAACCAATAAAATAATCAATATTATTGCAACTCATTAAGAAAAACGTAAAGAAATTAGCAAAGGACATGAACAGATAATTCACAAGAGAAAAGCATTCAAATTTTCAACACATAGAAAAGAAAATGTTGGATTTCACCTCTAGTAATCAGAAATGTTAGAGTGTAAGTGTTCAGCCTCTTGCCCACCAAATTGGCAAAGCTTTAAAATCAGTAATATGGTCTACAGTGCAGTAGGAGGAACACTTATGTATATTACTGATAAGGATAGAAATTGGTACAAGTTTTGAGAAAAGTAGCTTGATAATATGTATTCAGAACCTTAATGTATGGAATCCTTTTACTCAGTAATTTCACTTTTAACTTCTAAGAAAACAGTTATAGGCAGAGAATTGATACAATATTAATGAACATTTATTGAACACTTGTCCTAAGTGCTTTACATACGTTATTCCACTTAATACCCTGATATTTCTATGATAAGAGCACTGTTATTATCTCCATTTTATAGAATAGCCAAGAGAAGCTTAGAGTGGTTAAAACAAAACTTGTCTAAGGCCACGCAGCTGAGTGGCTTAGACAAGTGATTCAGGTCCCGTGCTTTCTAGAAGTCCACTCAACCCCATGCTATATCTCCCACATGGTGTTTTTTACCACTAAAATATAGAAATATTTTAAATATCCTAAAATAGTTGAATAGTGATAAATGATACATCCTCATTGAAAATTGTTTTCAGACTCCTTATTAAATATAGGGAAAATATTCATGGTCCATTTCAAGTTTTAAAAATAGACTATTCAGTACAGTGTAGCCTTAATGTTAAAGTTTATAGCATATTATCTGAAAAGGCTACATACTATGAGACCAACTATTTGACATTCTGGAAAAGGCACAACTGTGGATCAGCTGGCTGCCAGGGGTTGGCGGTAGAGAGGGATGAATTAGTGGGAGCACAGAAGATTTTTAGGGCAGTGGAACTATTCTATGTGATAGTACAATGGTGGGTACATGTGATGAGACATTTGCACAAACCCATAGAATGTACTACACCAAGAGTGAACCCTAATGTCAACTATGGACTTTGGGTGGTGATGGTGTGTCAATATACGTTCATTGGTTGTAACAAATGTACCACTCTAGTTTGAGATGTTGATACGAGGGGAGGTTATGCATGTGTAGGAGCAGGGGGTATATGAAGAATCTCTGTATTTTCTGGTCAGTTTTGCTATAAACCTAATACTTCTCTAAAAAATAAGGTTTATTAATTTTTTTAAAAAGTGTGGCATATTAAGAAAACTGGAGGAAAATACAGTTTTAAAAGCTACCATTATGTAACTTTAAAAATAAGCAGTCTACAAAATAAATTATACTGTATAATTCTGATTTTAGCATCTATGACATTAAAAATAACTGGAGGTGAATACATTATAATGTTGCTAGTCTGGATGAGGGGGTTATAAATGCTGTTTCTCTGTGATGCTTCAAAACTGAGATGCTCATAGCATTGTGTAAACTCTTTATACCTTCTGCCCTTCATTCAATAGTCAATATATATTTATTAACTATTAAGTGCCAGGCACAATTCTGGATGCTGAGGATGCAGCGATAATTGAGTGAAGGTTACCCTCTTCGTGGAGGGGAAGTAGGAAATAAACACTATGTTAATAAAATAATTTCAGGTAGAGATAAATGCTAGGAAGAAAATCAGAGAGTAATTTAAGGGATAAGGGCTCTTTAGCTGAGATGGGGCATCTTTAGCTGAGAGTGAGACATCTTTAGCTGAAATGTTCAGGAACAGGTGTCTCTGAAGAGAGGACATTTGTGCAGAAACCAGGAAGTTGGGAGGAAGCAGCTGGAACAGCAGGAAGTCATTCTGGAAGGGGAATGGCCTGTGCAAAGGCCCTGAGGTAGGAATGCATTTTGCTCCTTCAAGAAATAAACAGGAGCTTCATTTGGTTGGGGTAGAGTGAATGGGGGGAAAGTGACAGGGTCCAGATCATGAAGGGCCTTGTAGACTGTGGTAAAGAAGTTGGATTTTTTTCTAATTGCAATGGGAAGCCATTGGAGAGTTTTAAGCATGAATATGATAGACTAGTGTTTACTACAGACTGGTTATCATATGAGGAACTGGACTCAATGAGACCAGTTAGGAGACGGTTGCTTTGGGCTGAGGATGTAGCAGTTCCGGACGTGGTGTGAAGTTGCAGGATTTACAGTATAGTTTGGTGGAAGCACTGGCAGAATCTGCTAATGGGTTGGATGTGGGAGGAGAAGGAAAGCAGAATCAAGGATGGCCATTAGGTTTTGACCTGAGCGGCTGGATGGGTGTTCACGTTATCTGAGATGACGAAGAGCGCTTTGGGGTGGCGAGGTTGGGGGAAGAGTTGTCCTCAAATATTTTGCATTGAGCATATTAAGTTTGAAATACCTATTCAACATTCAGGTCAAGAGATTATGTACATTTAGGTGTGGATCTCAGAGGAGAGAGGCAAATGTGAAGATACAGTTTTGGGAATCATAGGCATGAGACAAAACATCTCGGAGGGGAAAGAGGAAATTGGGAAGAGGGCATAAGCTTGGGCATCAGACACTTAGAAACAGGACCAAGAAAGAAGAACTCGCAAGAGAGAGTGGTAAGGAGTAGACAGTGAAGTAGGTGGGAAAGTACAAGGCATCACAGAAATCTAGGGAATAGTGTTTCAGGAATGAGGGGGTGGCACTACTGTGTCGAGTGACTGTTGGATTTGCCAAGAATGTTGGCTGGTAACGACCCTGGTAAGCACCATTTCAGTGAGGCGGAAGACGTAAGCCCAATGGGAGTGGGTTGAAAAGAGGATGAGGGTTGACACCGTGAAAACAGGAAAGATTGATTGAGAGTTTCCACAATGACAAAATGCAAAGAGATGGGTAGGATGTGGAGATGATCATAGGATCAACGTGTATGTGTGTGTGTGTAGGTGGCGGGTTAGTGTTAAAATAGAAGATATTTAGACACGTTTGGGTGTCAGGGGGAATGATCCAGTAGAGATGATACAAGGTGTGGCAAAGAGAGGGAACAGCGGAAAGAGTGAAGTCCTTGGGTTGCAGGAGAGGATGGGATTCAGGACACCAGGTACAGGGTTGGGCTTCAGTAAGAAGGCAGGCAGACTCTGCAGGTACAGATGCAGGCAGGCAGCTGGGGTTCCACAGTGGGAAAGGAGGCTGTTTTCACTGTAAAAATACCTCCCGTAATATCTTATGATTTTCCGTCTACCTCTTTCTACACCCGCACCCCACCCCCAGGAAGTCCCTTGAGAGCGGGGACCGTGACTCGTCCACTTGAAGCCTAAGCACTAACGCCAGATTTGGTTGCGCAGAAGGCTCGCCTATGTCTTTTTAATTTTTTCCAAATTTTTGAAAGTAATAGTCTACAGTGAACCCTACTCTTTACGATTTGCAAACATTAACTTTCTAAAAGTAAATGACTGATCACAAATCCTAAAAATAACTGAAATCGTCCAAGAGGTTAAATTTTGATATTACCCTTTTTTAAGTCGTATTTTCAAAGTCCTTAGTGGCAAAACACCATGGACGTGCAAGAGGTACGATATAAAATGATATTCAGTGTAGATCCAGTTTAAGGTGTTTTTAAAAAGGTGCATACATCCCAAAGAAGATAAAAAGATTTTCCACATTAAAGATGTTACAAAAAATAAATAATTTCTACAGTAAAAAAGGGATTTACCTCTGGATAGTGGGATAACACTACCATGAACTAAACTATAAGTTCTCTTTATATTTTTTCTTTTCTATAGTTAACATTTCTTATAATTAGAAAGTTGTTGAATAATCATGACTCAACTATTCCAACTTGACTCAAAGTCCTACATTTATGTGGTGTGTTATCTTACAATTCTAGGGGTACTGGAGGTTAAAGTCAAAAATTCTTTAATTCTTGAGGGACCCCTCTGTGCCTCAATTTCTCATCTGTAAAATAGGATGGTGATAGTACCCACCTCCTAGGGTCAGTGTGAAGATTCAAGACACGAATACCTGTTAAGTGCATAGAACTAGCTCTGGCACACAGGAGGCACTAAGGAAGTCCAATCTGCTATTACTCTTTATTGAGTATCTTTGATGCAAAACACTGGAGAGTAGGGCCATGGAACAAGAAGAGGGGGTGACTTAGGGAGTGGTTAGGAAATGAAGCGTGTGAAATAATAAGTGGTTTGCTGCCAAAATTCCCTTGTAGAATTCCAACAGAAATCACACCAGAAAAACAACAGAAATTCTGCCGGTGTTCAGTTTGCAAATGCAGATGGTTCCAGGCACATCACAGTGTACTGTACTCCTTTTGTTCTTTCCTCATTCACATGCTTCTCCCATCCCCAGTTCCAAGAGGGGAGGTTTCCTTTGGGCAGTTAAATAGCTACTGTATCTGGCTTCCCTCACCCTGTGCTGTCCCTTCATGGAAAACGAGGATGCTGGCTTCATGTCCAAAAGACGCGTGTTTCTTGGATTGTGCTAGTAAGTTGTCCTTTCCTTGTCCTCTTCCTGCTTCGTGTTTGAAGGATGGCTCCTGGATCTTGCTGGTGGTGTCTGCAGCGTGGAGCAGAGCCTTGCCGTGTACAAAGCGATATAGGAGGGAGAAGGGCAGCAGGCTTTAGGGAAACTCTTCTCACATCAGTACAAAGCACTGACTTTGACTCTCCATCAGCACTGGGAACTCAGTCTTCTTATCTCCAGTGTACATGTGTGGACAGTTGAAGTGAAGCGATTTTTGCCCAAAGCCACTTGGTTAGGTGATGGTAAAGCTAAGGTGGGAACAGGGGTTTCTGATCCCAAATATCATTGCACAAACCTCTCTAGCCATGTCCCATGACCTGGCTATTTCTCTGCAACAGCATAAAGGAAGTAGTGGCATGTTGGTGCTGTCACATACTATTGTCATACAGCAGATCCCAATAACGAATGTGTTTTCTCTAATGGATTATTTGTTAGCTTTGTTTCTCACTATGTCTTACTCTACTGTTAGTGGTCACCAAGCAAGCTAAAATCTGTCTTGGAAAGGTTTGGAGGTAGATGGGTAGGTAGGTAGGTTGTCAGACAGATAATGGACAGACAGACATGTGCTTGTAAATTCCTATTGTGGAGTAGACAAAAATATTTTAGCTGCCTGTATCTACACTGCACAGAAAAAGAGCTACAGTGCTATAAATTTACTCATGCCTACTCCATCCTGGACACTATGCTAGGCATTGAGGAGAAGAGATGAAATATATTCACTGCCCTCAAAGAGCCCAGATGGGGGTTGGAGATAGAAAAGGAAGAAAACAGAGCACAGTATATCTCCACAGTGATGGAGACACGTAAGGATCTTAATAGAGTCCAAAGGCAGGATGGCTAACCCAGCCTGGGGGAGAGGTGGCAAGGCAGAGAGGGCAGGAGATATGACTTCCCCATGACGTAACGTTTGGTGTGAGAGAGCATGGCATTTAGAAACAGTTTGAGTAGATATAAAGCTCAGAGCACACGTAGAGCAGTTGTGAGATAAAGAAGACAGAAAGGGAGACCGAAGCCAGATCATGAGAGGCTTTGTACACTCTGCTAAGGAAGTTGAATGTCATATTGAATGCCAAGGGTCATCACTGACGAATGGTTAGCATTGCTATGGAGATGAATTGTATTGTGAAGTCTGAGGTGTCAGTAAGATAGGTTAGAAATCACCAGGGTTCGTTTGTAGGAACAGAGTATGGGGGCAGATGGGAAAGCTCTTAGGAAAGTCGTCTGGAGCATGGGAGAAAAGATTTGATGTAATGGGTTGGGAAACAAGAATCTTACTTTCCGGCTTGAACAATAAGGTAGAGATCGAAAACCCAGGACAACTAGCTGGCTTTGGAAGGAAGATGCTAAATTCGATTTTGAGATGTTGAATTTGAAGTGTGTGTTGGACATCAGGCAGACGACAGCAAGCAGCAGTGTAGGCGGGTCTGAAGCTCAGAAGAGAGAATTGAGCCTGAAGTCATCACCCATAAAATTGGTTACGATTTCTCAGGAAGAATGTATTGAATGATAAACATTATCTCAGAGCAGGGATCTCTTTGTGAGATTTTTGTTTGGAAACACAGAATCTAAATGTATGTTGATTCCCTGTTCAGAAACTTAAATAACGTATGTAAAGCAAAAGTGGTCGTTCTAGCAAACTGACAGTTGACCTGCCTGTGAAACTATCTTCCTCGTTTTACCATAGTCTCTTTTTTGATTATTTTTTTATTGAGGTATAATTGACTTACAATAATATGTAAGTTTCAGGTGTACAACATAGTGATTCACAGTTTTAAAGGTTATATTCCATTTATTGTTATTATAAAATATTGGCTTTATTCTGTGGATGAAGCCACTGGGAGGCAGCGTGGTCTGAAGAAAGAGTGAACACTTCTTTGGAAGTGACGCAAGTTCAGGTCTCGCTTACAACTAATGCTCGACCTTCACCCATCAACCCCCGGCAAGCGTCAGAGATGGCCCAGGGGTACAGTGCAGTTAGGAGAGAGGATTATCTGGAGCCCCAGCCAGCGCCTGGCGCATGGTGGTGGGCCTCAGTATTCAGGAGTGCCTTTCCTTCTTGCCAAATAGAAATGCCACTTCAGCTTTCACATAATTGGCTGATGGCTGTCAGTTTATTTAAAACTCCTGAGAAATTGACCAGTTGATGTCACCTATGACAGACTTTTTGTTTAGATTCTTCATTTTGACAGGTGCTCAGTAATCTTCAATCTGGGAGATTTTACTCGCTTACCTTCATAGGAAGTTTGCTTAGTAGAGAAAAAAATTCTTTTTTAAAAAAAAAAATTGACGAGTGCAAGAGAAAGCCTGTAACTTCAACTTCCCCAAAATGTGCTTAAGTTGTGGTCCCTGGAGTCTTCTCCCATTTCGGGGCAGTTACAATAGAGCCTCTATCTGGGCTCAGCCAGTCCAGTATGCTAACAGCATTTCTAAGTAAAACCTTTCTAAATCCTGGATTCTTCTTGCTGCTAATCGTGCCCTTTGTAAGGCAGGTAGAGTGCCGGGGCGGGCAGAGAGGATGCCGTTTTTAATCAACAGTATTTGGTGATTTTGTTTGTCTCTTCGAAAATAATGGACTAAGAAGTATCTTCTAGTGTTGGTGTTTTGTCAAAAAGTTAAAGGGACCTCTTAGATCCAAGATACCATCCCTTTTAATTGGTGGGAATTGTTTGTTTTAAACACATACTAATGCAGTCCCCCTGGACTTGCAGATAAGATGTTTCTACTAAGCAAAAAGTAAGTAGCTTGGAACATTAACAGTTGAAAGATAGTATTTAGCATGTATATAATAAGAACATGTAGAGGTGTGGCGAAATAATATTTTCTCTATTCAAAGTAGTAATTATAACCTTTACTTTCTTTAAAATATAAGGAAAATTACTTGAATTCAAAATGACAAAAACGAATAATTCACTCTACTTTCAGTCACATACCTATTCAAATGGTCGTAAGCAGAAGTCATACCCCATAATTGGCCAAGGCCTTAAGGAAATTGACAAGGGCTTTTCCAAAATCCAAGAGAAAAATTGTAAACTTTATATTTGAGTTAAGAAACAAATGAATTTTGTAAAACTTTTTAGGGATGATAGTAAACAAGATGAAAGTGATGTTCTCAAGGTGCTTAAAGTCACGTAAGCTCAGAGCAAGGAGTACTCAGAAAGATGAGGGTGACATTGAAACTGTCACAAAGGATTAACAGGAATAAACAGCCGTGTGGGGTGGGCTTTAGAGAAGAATGTTCTAAGCAGAAGGTATATAGTGAACAAGGCTCAGAGATTTGAGTGATTAAAACTATCACGTAAGGAAAAGTATAATGTAGCCTAAAGAGATAAATGAATGTCATGAATCTGTCTAAGCTTGTTCATCAGCCTGGCCATTCACTTAAACATTTATCAAGTGATGACTGTTCTATGCACAAAAATGCTTAAATATTAATTATTAATAAATTAATTTAATTAATAATTAAATATTATTTTAGGTGCTTAAAATGGAATTGTAAGGAAGATTGACAGTTGTTGCCCTACTCAAATATTAGGGAATTAAGAAAATATTAGAAACTATCAGCCATTGCTTGGTTAAAAGAAATATGAGACATGCATAATGTGGAATAGTATACAGCAATTTAAAAGATAATACAGATGATTAATTGATATTAAAAGATGTTTATTCCATATTGTTGAGTGGAGGGGAAAGTAGCTACAAAACGTGTATCTGGTTCTACCGGCTTTTTTGGTGTGTATCCTGTGCCAAAATTTAAGCTCTATGAAAAACATGAAGAACGTTGGATAATTGAGTGAGTAGGACCAGGAAGAATGATGGAAGAATTTTTTTTAACACCGGTTCCTTCTGAGGGATGGAATTGAAGTTTATTTGTTTTATATATTTTTGTGTTTTGCATGTGTTCTCTACATGAATATGTATCATTTATAATCAGATAAAATACTAAATTTATTTATTTATTTATTTATTTATTTATTTTTTTTTTTAAACATCTTTATTGAAGTATAATTGCTTTACAATGGTGTGCTAGCTTCTGCTTTACAACAAAGTGAATCAGTTACACATATACATATGTTGCCATATCTCTTCCCTCTTGCATCTCCCTCCCTCCCACACTAAATTTATTTTCATAAAACTACTAACTTTTTAACGCTGCAATGACAAAATGTAGTAATGTTAGCAATTACTTTCCGGTTGGGTCACCCCATTTTTTCATATTAAATTCTGTCAGCCAGATAATCTGGAAGGTTTCCTTCAGTATCGTCCATGTGCTTGGTCCACACAGAAAAGGAATAGGCAGGAGTAAGGTTCTACTTAGAATATAAATAGGGAGGAAAAGACCCATAAAAAGTTCTCTCTTCCTTCAAAGCATTTATTACCTGGTGGGATACACAGATCTGTGTAAGCCTTCATTTCCTTATCCATCAAATATAGAGTTTAAGGGAGGATTGGAAATAGCGTGCAATATACGTGCCTGACACATAGTGGCTCTTAATGACTGTTGCTTCTGTTATTCAGACAGTGAGCTCCAGAGCATACATCAGGGTTGAGAAAGAAAAGAATCCATTAATTTTATTGGTCAAATGAAAAAAAAAAAAAAGCTTGACAGAGGAATCTTGCCTTGACAGGAGAGAAAGGAGAGAGAAGGCATTCCAGCAAGCAATAGACACAACCGTTATCTGGTGAAAGAGGGAGGTGGAGGCCAGGCTGATTGAGGCTGGCCTGCAAGGAGCATGTGACTCCTCCAGATGGGCTATGAAGGAGAGACAGACAGCATTGGATAGGCAAGGTTAAGTCTCATTATTGAAGCCCTTGAATGCCCATTTGCGTTGGAATATATAACGTATTTCTAATTTAATTTTTCCAAAGCATCTGTTGATCACCTTCTGGTTAAAAGGCAGAGACAGACAGAAACAGAAGTGAAATGTATTACCTGCCCCCAAGAAGCTAATCCTCCATAGTGGATTAACTGGAGGATTTCCACCAGCTCTCCCATCGTATTTCCTGGGAGAGCAAAACCTTCTTTGAGAAAACTAAATCTGAAGGTGATTAATGCACAGGCTGGGTTGAAAGGAGAAGGGCGAGAAGCATGATGAATCCCATGTTCCATTCTTGTAGCTTTGTGAGAATTCTAGTTCCTTTTCTGAGGGAAAAGTCATAGTGACACTCACTTATACCCTTACTCTCCAGCCCCTCCCCATGTTTATGAAGGCTTACTGGCATTATCTGCATCTCGTTTATTTTCGTGTGCTTGGTGCCTGGTATATTATTAGTTGAATTATTATTAGTTGAATACATGACAAAATGAATGAAAGAATACAGAATGCGTGTCCTATATATTTTCTAAAGATATTTCCAGAGGAAACATAGATCATATTAATGCTATGTTAATGGTATATAATATACTGTTTTCCTAAATAATATATAAACAACCAAAACATAGTCTTTGTGGCTTGAAATATATAATTCATGGGAAAAGGGGTGGTTTTGTAGGGAGTGAGATTATGAGTATGAACAAGATTTTTCCTTAGTTTTCAGGCACTTGCCTCTCCCCCCCCTCCCCTATTGACCCCCATTGGTTTGGGGCACACCAGAGCCCCCATGCTGGAGGAAATTTACCAGATAGGAAAGTTCACACCAGAGTAATGGAGCTTAAGTCATTTACCCTTACCAGAAGTCTTTGTCTTGTAAAAGAAGATTGAAAAGGGATGATTTCCACGGGTGGAATTTCAGACCCACTGATACTTGGAAGAGAAGAGAGAACTTTTTGCGTAAGAAAGTGGCCTCCTCTGAGGTCCTCACTCCCCCCGTGAGGGGCTGACAGTGAGGGAAGGTGATGATGGAACCTTCCTGAAGCTCATGGGGAACCTATTTTTTTTTAAGTGCCTATGTCCGTTTCTGCCTACTTTTCTCTCTGGAGTCAGCAATAATTATACGGCAGAGGAAATCAGCCTGGAGAATTTGTATTCACTTATGAACTAAGGATGTTATTCCGAGCTACACATTCTTTTACACAAAACTGATTCTTTTTTACCATTATAAAGTCATCTGGCTATATGATGAAAGTTAACTAAAATTAATAAATTGGTCTCTTTTAAACTTTCAAATCTTACTCCCCACCCCTGCAAAAAAGAGTCACTTAAAAAATCAATTACATTGAAATATGTCCTTAAAAATTGTCCTGGCATATGGTTTGCAGTTCAATAAAGAGGAACCGATAGACATGAATGGTAATAAACTGGAACTTCTGTTTGTTGCAAATATTGAATTTTAGAGTGAAAAATTATTTCAGAAAAAAAGAGCTCTCTTATAATATGACCTGTTTAATTATTACAGCTTTAGTTCATTGGTTTATGTGTGATCAAAACAGAAATATTCCATGTAAATGAAAACTTCTAGTTAAATGCTTTGTGAATATATTAGTATGTGATTAATTTTCTTCAAATGGCAGTGAAGGTTAAAAGAAAGTGATTGCAGAAAAGGATAAAAGGTTTCCTGGTTTGGGTATGTTTCCATGCTTCTAGCAGCAAGTTTGCAATAAAAAGAATGATTTTTATGAGAATATGGTTGTTCACAGCAAGACTAGAGTTGGTGTCACTGTGAAAAATTCTTCTTTGGTAGATACTCTCAGCAGGAATAATAGATCTAAAAGAAAGGCAACAGGAATTACAAAGAACACTGTGGCCAATGACAAATTATGTTTGCAAAATGATGGGCAAACCCACTGAAAACTGAGAAATCAGTTCAGCAGTAAATCAAAGGCTTATTCTTAAGAGTAGTCCTGACATTCCAAAGAATGACATTTATATTAGATATGTGCTGAGTTGTCCTTTTTTTAAGGCTCTGAATTATTATTTTGTACCTTGTCAGCCTGTAGTCTTTTATCTTACTACTTGATTTTAAGTTACATGATATAATTAAAAATATGTATGATCTTTTAATGAAAAGCTGTATAATACAATTTGACATATCAAACACTGATGCACTGCCCTATTTTTGTATTTGAAGGTATAAAACATTTTCACTGATTTCTCTGCAAATTTGTAAAATGCCATATCTTCTTACATTAGCTGAACGATAAATGAAGCTGTGTATGCGGGCCAAAGCTTTTTATGTATAGTATCATGTGGTAGGGGTATAGAATGCACTGAAATATAGTTTGTGCTATTGCACAAAACATAACTTAAACAAAAAAAGATGGATCTTGTAGCATTAGATATTAGGCATTCACTGGATACCTTTTCATTCACTCTGTGCTTTTTATTCACTTTATTTTTTTATTCACTGTATATTTTTTAAAAAGTAAAGTTATGTGTTGATATCATTTGATCAAATGTAACAATATGACATAATTATCAATTAAATGAATCCATTACTTTTAGAGATACAGTGTTGAACGATTTTAAATAAGCCCATTTTATTTTAAAAGCTCATCTTCAATTCTTTCTGGCTTTCATTAGTAAGCCTTTCTTTTCCTCACCCTAAGGTGGAGGGTGTAAATAAAGACAAATATATTTAATATAGCCATGTGGTAAAGAAGATATTCATGGTTAGAAAGACGGAACTCCAAGCAGAGTGAAACTGACATATTTATTAACACCGTACCACTCTCTAAGAAGGAACCAGCTTCATGTAATTCCTCTGGGATTTTTTGAGCGGCGTGCTGCAGTAGTATTATCATGACATCTTACTTTTAATGAGCACATTTTTAAAGGAATTAATATTATATGAAAATATTACAAATTTAAAAACATGTTCGCATCTTTTCTTTAATTATTGTTAATAAGAAGCTTGAGAGTCCTGTAATTTTTATTTAGTGATCTTAAATATTTAGTATAACTTCGAACATATACGAAAACGTAGCTTAAGCACTTTATCTTTTGCCTTAATATGCCATCTCCAAGTACTTTCAGTAAAGATTTTATTCTCTAAATGTTTTATGAATATTCATCTAACCAGAATGAGATTGAAATAGTTAATATCTTGCCGTTGTTGAAACTGCTGTAATTCAAATCTTGGGTTTTGAATACAGGTACCTAGGTCTCCTAGCTAAAGTAAACATGATTCTAGTAAAATCTCTCTCTCGTTTAGATAATCCCTACAGGATATGGTAACATTAAATATATTAAAATACTGTTTTTCTAAGTAAGAAACAATCATTAAAAACAGCACGTGTCTCCACAAGTTGCATCTTACTACCAGATCTTAAAAATAGATGTTAAAATTCCTCTTATCGGTTTCTGAGATTCAAAATTCTTTTATTTATTTATTTTTTTCCTACTGGCTTCTATAGTTGTGTCATCCTATTCCTATCAAAACAGATAGGGATATTTAAACATTGACTTAAAATATGCGTTGGCACTGATGCTGTGCTGAGTAGATAGTTTAAAGTGGGAATGTGAAGATAAATTTGTCCAGCTATATTTTAATTCCTTAACCTGGTGTTTCCCAAACTGTCAAACAGAATGATTTCAGAAACTCCCTTTGTTCTTCATCTCCTGTGCCTTAGCCCTGGGTAATCTGCACCCTTTTCTTTTGCAAGGAAGCATTGTAGTGGGAAAGCACAGGCAATCGGCAGGTCACAAGGTGCACCCCAGACAGGCATGACAGGTCCTGCCGCTGAGCGCCAGAGTCACCGGGCTGCGACCCGGATACCCTTCTTTCCAGGTGGCCCGCGCTGCAGGCTTGCCGCCTGTCCTTGGTGAGGGGCACAGGGACGCAGCAGTTCTATGGCTTTTCATTGCATCCATTTGAAAGTGCAGTGAGGGTTTGGACACACCTTTAGAAAGCACACTACAAGCATATTATGCCCCATCAGTAAGTCTAAATACACAGCACGTTGATCGGACAGCCTCCTTTATAAAGCAAAAGAGCGAAATATGCAAGTAAAACCCTGGTTTCTGCAAATTTACTAACTCTCAGAATTTCTTTCGTTTTTTAATTGAAGTATATAATTGATTTACAATGTTGCATTAGTTTCAGGTGTATAGCAGAGTGACTCAGTTATACATATTTTTTTTTTCAGATTCTTTTCCATTATAGGTTATTACAAGATATTGAATATAGTTCTCTGTGCTGTACAGTACAGACAGAATTTCTTAACCACCGAGCTCGAGGCGCTGACTCTAATTGTCAGTGAATTAGAAGCAGGATTCTTCACATCTTTGTCATTAATTAACTTGTTTGTTGACCATTCCTTCCCCCTACATAGAACTTCTGAATAACAGAAAATCTCTAGGGATGACCCATTTCACCTTATTTTTCCAACAAAGCTATGCAAATATCTAGGCAGTCGGGAGTTATTTCCAAAAGCCGCCATGGAAATCACTCCCTTAAAACCTCTGTCACTCAAATACTGGTCACCCCGTAATGCCATCAGTTCAATTTAGATTTTCTATGAGAAAGAGGATAGTGTGGGCAGATCCACAGGTGGGGGGGGGTGTCTTTTTTTTTTTTTTTAAACATTTTCAAGCACTGCTGATCACTTGTTAAAATAAAGCTTTCAGACAATTTGTGTGAGTTGTCTCTAAAGTACTAGAAATACTCCTGTACTCTGTATAATTAAACATTTTCATGTTTAGGAATAAAAGGAAAACTTTCTAGTAACTTGTAGATGTCTAAGGTATCAAGCAAGTATCTGTATTGTTGGAGGGGGGGAGGTCAGAGCAGTGGATGTAACTGCTTGATGACAGACAGGAGGGGAGAGAGAACCCAGGCGTGGTTTCCTTGGCCTTCACCAACTCCAGGGGGTCTCAGTAGGCTCGCTGATGTAGACAATGAAAATAGCTCTTTCTCCAGGTGACTCTTCCTTCCTTCTTTACTTTGTAAAGAAAGTTATTGATACAATTAGTCAGCAGTACGGTGTTCGTTTTCTCATGGTAAATTTGGGAAATGGAGCAAATATCGCTTCAGTCAGCAGAATCGGGGCTTCTGTAACTCAACTTCTCCAAAGACGTGTTTGTAAGAATTTTATATTGTTCCCTTTCATAACCTGCAGGCTGCCTCAAAGTCTTCTAAGTGTCTCTGTTTATTCAAAGCCTGCAGGTTTATTTGGAGTTTATGTTTCTAGTGTCGGATTCAGGGGTATAAACGCCTCAACATCCTGGCAATGACGTCACTGTGCTTGGCACAGATAATAAGACCCATTGTAACTGTCTTAATTCTTTTTATTAATTTTCCTAAATGAATGTGAATGGTATGGTGTATTTTTACATAATTGTGGCACAAGTGAAAGGCTTGGGGGGAAAAGTCCAACCACTACGGTATCAAAGCAGAATAAATATTTGCAGAAAAATTCTGCCATAACTTAATATTTTGCATATGAGCCCCTGTACAAAATCGGAGTTATTCCCGGGGCTTGGTCCAAAAGAACATGTCTGTGGCCCGGCCCTGGAAGGCCAGAGATGATGATGGATCAGAAAAAGGTCAGCTTGAGTTGCAGTGCCAAAAATAATGACAGAAGGGACCAAAAAGGCAGAAAATAACAGTGCAACCAGAGTTCTGAGAGAGACTGTGCCTTTGCCGCCTGGCCGTGAGCTGGTACCCCATGTGGCTTTCTTCCTGCTCCCAACCTTCCCACTCATCTCTGGGACCTGCTCACTAACTGCACAGAGTCCCTGCGCATCTCCAAGTCTAGACCTGGTATTCAGTTCTGCTTCATGTGTTGGCAGTTTTCCCCAGCCACGCATGTGAGCATTTTATAATCCAGCCCCACGAGTGCTGAGATGACTGAGAGCTGAGGGCCGGGAGTAACTGAAGCTTGCTAATTTTATTTATTTTACTGCTCTGTGAGGCACAGGCCATGGAACATAAAGGGAAGCCAGGCGAGGGTAAACTTTGGTCATTTGGTTTGTGGTGTTTATCTAAAGGATGCTCCTAGGAGGCTTTCAGGTAGAACAGAGCCTGTAGGCCAGCACCTGTAGGCTCAATCTCACGCCTCCCTGATCGTTGCCAACTGCCCTCATTCAACTCTCCCGTGACTGTGGCCAAAATCCTTGTTCCTGGCTTCAAGGCTCCTATTAGGACATGTGTCCAAGTCACACACCTACGCTCTCACTGCCTACCATTGTGCTCTGTCCCCTCCACCCCAGTTCCCACGATGGCTCTCCTTCCGGAACCGTTTCCCTCTGGAGTGTCAGTCATTTGGAGGCATGGTGGAGAGATGAAGGGGCGGGGCTTGGAGAATGGAGGACTCACATCCGAGCTCCAGGCTGGGAGAGGGGCTGTGGTGACAAACTCTGGACCCAGCTGGGTGTGGGGCAGACGAAGGGGAGGATGCGTCCCGGAGCAGGAGTCCCCTAAACGTGAAACAACGGACAAGGCACTGGGGACCTAGGTCGTGGCCACCACATAGAGTGGGCAGTTGTCTACACTGTGTGAAATCCAGGGATCCCGGGAAGAAACAGTGAATGGGGGTCAAAGACCTGTATAGTGTCTCAGCACTTAGGTTATTTAACTTTTCTGAGTCTTCATCTATTTGCATCTACAAAATGGGTTATAACATTAAATACTATTTTGTGTTCTACACAAATAACACTAATTCAACTCAACAAGAAATAGGAGTCTGTGTAAGAGAAACCGTGGGCCTGCCTCTGCAGGAACTCCACAGAAGTATAAGAAACGACTCGGAGTCGTTCGCCATCACTTTGAGGGAAGGAGGAACACGCTCTTTGTGGGACACGAAGTGTCAACACGGGACACTTTGGTAACCGAATGTCAAAGGATGGTGCATCCCTGGTGCTCTAGGACTTCTGAAAAGGGAGGGACTGAGCTCAGGATGGCAACAGTGGGCCAGATGCGTTAGCAATATCTAATTCGGTATTGTGACACTTTCCTAGTGAAGGATAATCACAACTGTGCCCAGCACTGGCCTGACTCTTCCTTAGACTCTCTTTGTGAGATGTGGGTATATGTGAAAACTGGTTAACTAAAAATGTTAATTATATATTCCTTTAGGATTGACGTGACACAGAGCCTTTACGCAAAAATATTGATTCTGACATCCCTTTGGAAAGCCATGAACAACAAATAACTCTTTGCCCACCTCTTGATACCTTTCCAGTCCCACATTAATTCTCACATCTATAATTTGGGGGGGGGGTAAAAGAAACTATGTTCTAGAACCTTCCCTCTCACCTCTGGGACCTGCTCACTAACTGTACAGAGTCCCTTTGCATCTCTTAAGTCTAGGGTACTTCCTAGAGAGAAGGATGGCTTGCCCCAAAAGTGCCACCTTCCCCTACTCCACCCCACAGCCATGCAAAAGTAGAGGACCGGCATTGACAGTCTGGGATCAAAAAGCTGTGTTTTGTATCTGTTACCGCAGCTTCAGTGATTGTGAACCACCTCTAGCTGTCCACCATGTATCTCTGTATTTGATTACTTTAATCACAAAAGCAACCAGAATAAACAGTGGGCCAGGCTGTCCCTCTCTGATCTAGCAAACTATAATTTCAGTTTTTCAGAGCTCTGCAACCCTCTTGGACTAAACAGAATTCCACCATTCAGCAAGAGGACAGTCCTTTGTTTTTATTTATTTATTTATTTTTTTGGAAGTGTGTACATATGTACATTCTTTTTTTATACTCTTTTCCATTATGTTTTATCACAGGATATTCAATATAGTTCCCTGTGCTATACATTAGGACCTTGTTGTCTATCCATTCCAAATGTAAGTTTGCATCTACCGACCCAAACTCCCAATCCATCCCTCTCCCTCCCCCCCACCCAACCCCGGGCAACCGCAAGTCTGTTCTCCATGTCTATGAGTCTGCCTCTGTTCATTTGTAGATAGGTTCATTTGTGCCGTATTTTAGGTTCCACATATGAGTGATATCATATATTTGTCCTTCTCTTTCTGACTTCATTTAGTATGATAATATCTGGTTGCATTCATGTTGCTGCAAATGGCATTATTTCATTCTTTTTTATGGCTGAGTAGTATTCCATTGTACATATGTACCACATCTTCCTTATCCATTAATCTGTCAATGGACATTTAGGTTGTTTCCGTGTTTTGGCTATTGTGAATAGTGCTGCTGTGAACATAGGGGTGCATGTATCTTTTGAATTATAGTATCGTCCAGGTATATTCCCAGGAGTGGGACTGCTGGATCATATGGTAATTCTATTTTTAGTTTTCTGAGGAACCTCCATACTGTTCTCCATAGTGGCTGTACCAACTTACATTCCCACCAACAGTGCAGGAGGGTTCCCTTTTCTCCAAGAGGATAGTCCTTTGGATTCCAGGGAGGTTCTGCAGCATTTACCACAAGTGTAATTAACTTAGCACATGTGTAGCTAGTTAAATTAACTTCTGGCCCTCCTGCTAAACTGTAGGTGCCTTGAGGGCAGGGACTGATAACTTGATGCTACTTCCAAGGCAGAGCCAGCTCCTCGCTGTCACCTGCTGGCCCATGTAACTCTTCCCCTCCTGCCTCAGGGCCTTTGAACTTGCTCTTTCCTTGGCCTGCAAAGCTCTTTCCCCAGGTACCACCACAGCCTTGCATATTCCCCTCGCCTGCTGTATTTTTTCTCCTTAGCACTTACTACTGTCTGGTTGTACATTTTGCATATTTTCTTGTTCGGGTGTCTCTCCCAACTAGAATGTTAGTTCCAAGATGGTAAGGATTTTTGTGTTAAGTGGTGTATCCTTAGCATCTAGAACAATACCCAGAACAGTCACCCCTTAATAAATAATCAGACACATGAATAAATAAATGATCACCTTTTTAATCCAAGGCACCCATTAGCCTGCTTGGATGGGTATTGAGTGCAAAGTCTGCCAGGAGTCCAGGAAATCACTACTCTGTGTCCCCAAGTGAGACCCCAAGCCTGACACCCATATATGCTAGGGGTCCCTTAGGCATCTCAAGTCTCAGTAGGACTGATTAATGCGTGAAATATGCTCAATTGGCTGAGCTGGCAGTGGGAGCCCCCTATGTGGATGCCACCCCAAGACTTGGATTCGGTAAGGACATACTCCTTAAAATCCTATCACATACTTTTTGGAAGTTTATTTCAAGAGTACATTTTCAGCACATTCAGTCTTTTGGGAATAAAAACGTATTTTCTCGTGGAATTCTATATATCTGCACTCTGTGGAGTAAGCATTAAATTAGGGTTTGTAGGGATATATTTTGGCACGTGAAAATACAGAAAGCTTCCATTATTGTCTTCTGTGTCTACCGGTGGGCGATTTAAACTCTGTTGCTGTTGTTGTTTCAGTGGGTGCAGAGCCCCTTTTGCTCCCCTCCCTCAGTTACCTAATGGTCTCGGTTTATGACGAATTTGGAAACTCAAAGCAACCAAATTCGGAAAGTAAAAATGAAAACCTCCAATTAGGCTCTTAGGATGACAAACAAAAAGCTAGATGGCTTCTGAAAAGTGGGAGAAGGGGAGCCTCGTCCCTACAGAGGAGACAACTGCAGGATATCAGAATGCAGGGAACTGCAGTTTCTAATTTGAGAGTGAAGACACTTAGCACAAGTTCACACGTAACAGGGCTCTGCTGGGAAATGAAATGATCTTTCAGTATCTTAATAGTCTCCATTCTTTAAGGAATTAAAGTTTTTCATAGGTAAGCATCAAAAGTAATATTATAGTTTCTCATTAAATTTTTTTTAAAATACACAGCTTATTTCCCAAGACATTTATACCCTTATTTGTAAACTCATACAGAGACTCAGCGGTGATGCATCTTTAATATGTATCTTATCAATGCTAAGTTTGTGCAACATAGTACTTGTCTATTAAGTAAAATGAGCACCCATTCCAAAAACACATTTTACATAGACATTTTAATGATGTTTTAATTCCTAAAAGCGCTAACGAGGCTCTTTTGAAAAATGCGCTTGATTTTTTTAATCTATTTTGATTAAAATTGTTCTACAAAAATTCTCCAGCTGAAGAGCAGGATTTCCTTGTTGCCACCACACCACACTTTGCTTTAATCAAATCACCGTGAAGTGAGTTTGGTTATCTGCAGGTAAAAAAGCTGGAAGCTGTTGACACTTAGCACGAACCAAGATATTGAACAATACTTCAAATGAGGGCCTCAGCCTGGGAACAAAAAGTCTTAAGGAAAGCTGGCAGGAGAAAACAAATACAGGATGTGGATGGACAATAGGCACGGTAGAGTCATCAACAGTCATTAGAAGATAACGCCTGCTCTGTTAGTAATGGAGATTTTCAAAAGCATTAGCTTAAGAAAAGCCTCTTAACACCCTGTTTTTGCAAAGAATTCTTCCCACCCCTAGAGTTAACCTAGGAACTTTAGGTCACCGCTGATTCCTTGAATTAAATTCTTTTTAACATATCTTTTCCTCTTCTAATTTCTCAACTTCCTCCTCCTCTCCGTTCTCTCTCCCAAGAGAGAAAAATCCTCCATTGCGGCGCTAAGGCTTTAGGGGTTTTTGTTTGTTTGCGGGGAGTACGCTTTTCTGCATTTGTTTGTGTTGTAACTAACCATGCCCCCTAAAAGAGTAGTTTACCAACAACGTAATTTTTGTATTTCTGGCTAGATAAATGGCTAGATAGCAGAAAGTCATGATTTAGTAATTCTTTAAACCCAGAATAAGTATGTTGTTGAAAAAACACAACTATCATTCATCTTTCATCCTCTGAATTATGTATAATTAATAACTCTGAGAAGTTTCCAAACATGTTTTGCAGGAATGACCTGTTTTTTTTAAATGTTAAATTCACAGTCCTGCCTGTGAGGCCTCCTAGACTTTTATTCCTTTTTTTCTTATCTGGGGTTACGGACCTCGGGAGAGCAGGGGAGGGTTACAAGGTCAAAGTCCTTTCCTCCTTGGAACTTGCTGCTTGCTGGGAGAGGGTTGCCTGGAAAATAGATGCTTTAGAAAGAAGAGGTTGGGGGGTCAGGATTTTAATTCTGTTAAGCAACAGCTGGTTTGAGTTTCTTTCCACTTCTATCTCCTGCTCCTTTCCTCACAAATCCATGGAGAGAAACGAATTTGTTCAGAAGGAACCAGCAACATAAAAATACACCTTCTGTTCCTGTGGTGCTTACCTGTGGCATCTTGTTATACATCGGATGTGAAGCACTAGAGGGACAGATAGGCTAGATTCTATACAATTAACTCTATAGGAAAGATAACCAGAGCTTTAGTGTGAAGAACATTTTAAAATACAGGATGCACGCCTGCAAATTTCTTTAAAAATTTTTTTAACTAAAACTTTTAATGGAAATAAGTGTCAGAACGGCCTCTGGGGTACTTGGAGGCTGACTGCCAAGAGGAGAATCATAACTGAAAACATTAAAGCATGCCAAGTGTGTGTTACTTGTTTCTGGACTAGGGACCGCGTCTGTCTCCAAATTAGTTTGCCTTCATTTGTTCAACAAATGTTTACTGAGTGTCTGCTCTTCCCACAATGATGCTGGGGGCTGGGGACACAGCAGTAAGATGTGGGCGTGCTTATATGTGAGCAGGTGTATCAACGTGAACTCGTCCAACTGAGCTTTAACCCACAGTTACACCTCCTATTCTAAACACTTTACATATGGATTGGGATTTTAAAATCAGGTCTGTTCAAATCATATTATTCTATAATCAACTCATCACTACGATATTTAAAATGAATATGTAATAATAGTGAAACAGTAAAAAAAAGTTAAAAAGTTTTAAAAACAGTAAAAACAACACCTCGTGGTTTGATTATTTTTATTTAGGTTGTGAAGTCTCCCATGCTTTTTTCCTACACACACACACACACACACACACACACACAGAGAGAGAGAGAGAGAGAGAGAGAGAGAGAGAGAGAGAGAATAAAACTTGCATCTCTCAAATCAATGGCAAACCAGTAACAGATTTTCTAGTCTGGGCTCCTCCACACGCTGGCCTCAGGCTGTGTTGGTGTGTGGCTCGACAGCAATCAGAGGTCATAATTTCATTGGCAGTTAGCATCAGGTTTAATTTTTCTAGCATGTTAGATTTACCGACATGTCTGGTTTCAGTTATGCTTCGGCATTGACTGAATCAGCTCGGAGCAGCACGATGTCTTCAGGTACCTGAGGTTTATGGAACACATATGCTAATTGTTTTCAATCACTTTCCTTTCTAAACACAAAAATGTGTTTTCTGAACCTGAATAACAGTAGTCCTTAATGACATTGCTCGTTTCTTATATTGTAAAAGGACCCGAAGTAGGTAAAAATGTCAATTTAACTAGACTGCCACCTACTGATTGTCGTGGTTGGAAAACACTCCAATTACAGTGTTTGGGCTTTTTTTTTTTTTTTTTAAACAGGCTTGTGTGGATTTTCCCCCCTCCAAAAAATGTAGATAAATGTAGATGCTTTTTGAAAATTAACATGTATCATTTCAATTGCATTTTAGGAATGTGACCAAGTTCATATAGATGACGTCTCTTCAGATGACAATGGACAAGACCTAAGGTGAGCCCATGAATTCCCGGGACGTGATGGGCTCCATGTTATAGCTTAATTGCTCAGGTTATTAAGATGAACTTTCTGTTTGGTTAACTTTGGGCTTTTCTTGCATCTAAATAGCACATATAACTTTGGAACAGATGGCTTTCCTGCTGCGGCAACCAGCGCTAATTTATGCTTGGCAACCGGCGTGCGGGGCGGTGTAGACTGGATGAGAAAGTTGGCCTTCCGTTACAGACGAGTAAAAGAGATCTACAATACCTACAAAAATAATGTTGGAGGCAAGTGACTATCACCAGTAGGTTACTGGGTTAGTTAAGATAGTCTTGATAAGATGCTCAAAGTACCACACACTTTTACATCACACTTTTTTGGGATAGAATAGCTTTTTTTGAGAGCCGTTTCATCTAACCAGTGATTATTCTGCTGTGACTGAGTGACAGAAGTAACAGACTAGAGCCAGCGGCCCTGGCCAGGCTAGTCTAGTCCTCGTTCCAGTGCTTAGTAGTAGTGTGACCTGGAGTAAGTTTCATGACCTCCTGCCTAAAGGACTTAAGACGAATCATAAAGCTCTTTCTACCGGGTAGATGTTTGCATTAGTTTGGATCTTTTGATTGTGGTTCAAAATGGCTTTGGTATGAAAAGGAACGTCTTGACCTAATGAAAAGTTTAGGTGGTGTTGGTTTCTGGCATGGCTAAATCCAGACGCTCAGATGATGCAGTCAGTTATCTTTGGCCTGTAATTTCCTTTGGAAAATTACCGCCTCCCAAAAGGTGGCAAATGTGCCCACCAGTAGAGCCAGGCTTATATGCTACCAGTTCAGCACCTCCATGGGGTGGAAAGTGTCTTTCCCAATAGATTGAGCAAAAGTTCCAAAACAGCCTTTCACTGGCCAAGCTGAGGACATATGTCTATTCTGGGAGCCAGAGGGTAGGGTCTGCTCTGCTCAATCTTCATGGTTGGAGGAATGGGGGAGAGTAGGCTCCCCAAAAAGAAGAGATGACGTCTATAGCCAGAAGAAGGATGCTAGGAAAGCAAAACCAATAGATGTTCCCTACGGTGCTAAATAGTTGTCAAATGAATGACGACGTGAAAAATTGCTTAGTATATTATAAAGCTTGAGGGCAGTATTCGAGTAGTTTTGTTTACTGTTTATAAAGTTGACGAGACACGTTAGTGAGGAAGTAGTTCGTGTGCTTTTAAATCCACAGGTCTGCTTGGTCCAGCTAAGAGGGAAGCCTGGCTGCAGCTGAGGGCCGAGATTGAAGCCCTGACAGACTCCTGGTTGACACTGGCCCTGAAAGCTCTCACACTCATTCACTCCCGGTAAGTTCTCCCCAGGTCACTTCATACAAAGTGCCTTTGCCTGAGAACGAGCTGTGCTTGTTCATTTTGGAGATTTATTTTTCAACTGTCTTTTTTTCTTTTCTTCTTTGTATTCTCACAGGACGAACTGTGTTAATATTTTAGTAACAACTACTCAGCTTATCCCAGCATTGGCGAAAGTCCTGCTGTATGGATTAGGAATTGTATTTCCAATAGAAAATATTTACAGTGCAACTAAAATTGGTAAGCTGCTTTTTAATTAATTAATTTAACAGTCAACCCTTTGCTTTCAGGCTAGTAAAAATGAAAGGCAATAAATAGGACTACTTTTTCAGAATGCTAAATGTCAGAAAACTAGAAGAATGATTTAACCAATTTTATTGTCAAAATTGGCTTTAGATATCAAGAGAAATATAAAGCACAATCCACGTAGTTGAACTCAGAAAATTTTACTTTACTGGCTAACATTAAAACCTATGCGTTTTAGCTATAGTCAACTTAGCATCACTTCTAGAGTATTATCTTATTTTTATTCTCTTAGGCAACATCAATGAAAATATTTTATAAGCTAAAACAAGTAGTTGTTGTATAGAAATATACAAAGTAGAAATGAAATAACTAATAGCAGCTTTAATTAGCTCTAATAATTATTATTACTGGAACTATTTTTTTCACCTTATTTTACAACATGTATAAATGATTGAGTTCCCATTTTTGTTATGGGGATCAAAAAAATTAAATTCTTGCAAGAAGGAAATGTAGTTGGGAAAGAAGATTAATGGGAAATTTAGTTAAGACATAAACCAAGACAAAACAAAAGTCGGGATAAAAAGAAGACATGGCTCTTTCCTTAGGGAATTCACTATCTCTAGCAGTGGAAGCAGACATCAAAATAACTATAATATGACAAAGTAGTATGTAAATAAGCATTTATCAAGTATCTACTAGATGCTCAGAACTGTACGAAACATTTTACATACTAAAGTCAGTCTTTGCAGCCTTTCCATTTTTCAGCTGAGAAAACTAAAGCTCAGAGACTTAAATTGTTCAAGTTAACAGCTAGCAAAGTTAAGGGTCAAAGTAGATCTCTCTGATTCCAAGGTCCAGCAGACTCCGTTCCACACCCTAAGGGGTCCTACCACTAAGTGCCCAAATGTGCACTTCAATGGGAGAGCATTCACTCCCACCCAGGAGGAGGCAGAGGGCACGTGTCAGTGAAGACTAAAGGGAAGATATGACGTTTGAGCTGGGTAGAGAAGGGTAAATAAGAGTTTACTAGGCAGATGGCTAGTGAGAACAAAGTGACAGAGGAATTAAAATGTGTTCCCTGCTGAGGGGCTTGTGAGTCGTCCTGGGTGACTAATATGCAATGCCCATGGGGGAGCTGATGCTGGAAAGGTAGACTCGGGTCTTATCATAAGTGGCCTCGTAGGTTGCCCTAATGAGATGAATGTTATGTGAGTGAGTCCTAGGAAAGGAGGCTGAGTATCCTGGTAGGTGGAAAGAAGGTTGTTTCTGGCTAAAGAAAAAGGTGCAAAACAGAACCCCTATCTATTTGGCTTGTACTTCTCCTTCAAAGAACTTACTAAATTATCACTAAAAAATTGCTTGTTCAGTTATTTGTTCATAGTCTCCTTGATAACTGAGTCTGTCAGTCTCACTCATCATGGTGGCTACAGGGCCCAGCACATGGTAGGTACTCAATCAGTGTTGAATGAAATGGGTGAATAAATGGTCGTTTATTCAGAAGAAGGCTGACACAGAGGTTTCTTTTAGGCAACTGGGTCAGCAGTGACACTGTTAGCTGATGGGGAAATCAGGTTTGATGGCAAAGATGATAAGGGTTTGATCTTACCAATGTGAGTTTGAAAAACCTATGGGATATTCAGATAGCCCTGTCAAGTTGGAAATAGTTGGAGTTTGAGAATGACTGATGCCTCCTGAGAAGGGCCAAGGAGAGAATACTGGAAAATACTTATAAAACGAAAGGAGTATACCAAATAGAATTCCTAGTAGCCCAGTAGAACTTGACTTTTATATGTTGTCATATAAAATAGCAATCAGTTTCCATGAACTCAGGTCTTTATTCTATCTGTATCAATAAAGAGGAATCATTGTGTTTTGTAAACAAGGATCCAAGGGAAAGGTTTATCAGCACATGAAAGAAAGAACATATTCCAAATGAGCGTATAATACAGAAGGGATAGCACTTAACTTCCCAGAAGAAAAGAACAATGAGCGTATTACACGTCATGCACATTGAACTTTAATCCCAAATAATTTGAAAATGCGAGGATAATAGGAAACTACAATAACAATCAAGAAAGTATTTTTTTAATGGGCATTTTGTTTGCCATATTGGACTTAACTTTAATTGTTTTCAGTATAGAATAAAAATTCGATTTAAAAACTGTACGGTGGTAGAAATGATCTCAAAACCATCGGTAGAATCACTTTTCCATGATATTTTTAATAAGAAAAGTAGGGATTGAAACTCCTGTAAGTTGCTGCTAGTTTTGCCATCAAATGAGATCTAATTTGGGGATCAATGCAGAAAACCACCCAGGAATTTTCCTTGTAGGCCAGGGTTCCCTGCCCCACACGCACAGCAGGAGGTGAGCGGTGAAGGGGGAGCAAAGCATTGCTGGGGTTGCCGCCTGAACCATCCCCATCTCCCCCGGCCCCGACCCGCCCCCCCCCCCCCCCCCCCCGCCGGTCCATGGAAAAATTGTCTTCCACGAAACCGGTCCCTAGTGCCAAAAAGGTTGGGGACTTATTTTTAAATAACACTGAGGAGTTTACCTTCCTTTTTTCCATGAAAAGGAAACTTTACAAAACCACATAAACATTTCCCTCTAAGCGGGGAAAGAAAGTTTCATGACATCTGACTGTTTGGTTACATATTTTTTGCAGTGAAAACCATCCTTTGTATTTATTTGTTTCTCAAGGTGATTTAATATTTCACAGGTTAGTGGGCAACTGAAGAAGCATTGAAATGACATCCTTTGAATAAGGCTGGCCTTATTTCGTTCTGTCAGATGCAAACTAGAGATTTTAGTGCAAAATACAAATATAAAGCAGACATTTGTTTAAGCAAACAAGCAATTTGTTCGTGTGTATATCTGATCCTTATTTGAAAGAGGTACAGGCCCCCGTTCAGCCATTCACATTTGAAAACTATAAACTGTCCCATTGTCCATTAAAATGACCTTATTGGCAGCCCAGGACTTGGAACCCCAGTTCCTGCTCCAAGAAGCAACAATGGCCGCATTAACTACAGGGACAGTGTAGCTGCCACGGGAGCCTAAACTAAGTCTTGACATGGGAAAGATAATAGATAGGTACAGGTATCCTTTTACCTTTATCCCACTTTTCCTCTAGGAAAGCGCTTTACTGAACATTAGATGCCTGGGCCAGGCAAGCACACTCTCTCTTGTAGGGCGCCAAATTACCTGACATTCATTTCAGAAACAGTTTTCCAAGAATATTTCAGGTCAGTGCATTAGGCCTGGGTGGGGGGAGGGTGTCTTTCATTGAAAGAGCATCCTAACCTGAAAATGAAGGGATAGACTAAGTCCAGTGTTGGATTTCTCTTGCCGTAACAAAACTAATCCTTCGGTTTTGTTCATCCTTCTCAACAGTCTTTTGATCAGATACTGTATTCAGAGTTTGATAGATCATGAAACATTTTTTAAGTCAAGTTAAAATATATTGCCAGAATGGCATGCTTTCATTTAGTCTCAGCTTGTAGGGGGAAAAGTACTATTTCCAAACAAAACTTTTTCCACCAAATGCTCTACTGAGATCTAGGTTCTACTTTTTAATAAATGAGTCTTGGGGGGGAAAAGTACTAAAATTGTCCATTCCCAAGGGACAGGACACCACATGGGTCATTCATTTACAGTTTTTGCTGTATTGTGCTGTTCTGCATACTCCCCAAATGGCATATAAAAGCACTCTTTTCCTAGTTCGCACAAGTACGATAGAGTTGGATCAGAAGCATGGAAAAAGCATTTTATATAAAAAGTTTAAGCCCTAGAGTGCTGACTTACTCAAACTTTACATTTTTTTATAATTTACTTTTGTTCATTAGGAAAGGAAAGCTGTTTTGAGAGGATAATTCAGAGGTTTGGAAGAAAAGTGGTGTATGTTGTCATAGGAGACGGTGTGGAAGAGGAACAAGGGGCAAAAAAGGTGAGTGTTCCTCCTTGGTGCCTCTTGTGCCCTTTAATTTTTCTTAGTCCTCAAAATCGTCAGAACTGGATCATTTAAACACATGCCATTTCTCTGAAACAGACTATGAATGTGTTCTGAACCATAAGCGCTGACCAAGGGCAGAGTAGAATTAAGTCATTATTGAAGCGATCTTTTTGAAAAGTGGTATTCACAAGCTCGGGGGTCATGGATGGTTGGTCTTCACAGAATGTAGACTTGGGGAACAGAAAAGGAGGCTTAGTTCTGCAGCCATCATCCGGAACAGAGACAGCACACATGCCTGCTCATGCCCCTTTCTGCACCCGTGGCAGACATCGCCAGGTGATCAGACGTCCGTTACCTGAGCCTGGATGCAGCCTAAGAACCTTCCAAACGTCAGTTCAGAAAGATTCTAGGAGCTAATCAGAGCTGGCTTGCAAAACTATTTTCTGCCCTAGAGTACGGTGCCTTCTTCTGATCACGAGGTCAATGCTTTGCCTCTTTTGGGATGCTCAAAAAGGAGGAAAGGAGCAGGTCCCTTGACTCCCCGTTTGCCCATGAGATTTCTTTTTATTCTTCTGCATCCCTGCAAGTGTGATTCTGTCATTTCCCGTAGCAAAAGCTTTCTCATGAATGTCCTTCATTGTATTTTAAAAAGGGGGAAGGAGGAAGGAACCACATTCCTTAGCCTGGCGCTCAGGGTCTTCACAATCTAGTAACAACGTAGGCACATTGGTCTGCTTACCCTCCTTTGGCCACGCCCAGCACCCCCTTCCTGCTGTTGCTGTGCTTGGGATGCTCCTCTTCCCAGTGCCCTACTGTCATTGTCTTACTCATTTTTCAAAATCCAGTTTACATACCACCTTTTCTATTTCCCTTGTTTATAAGAACTCAGTTATAGTAGCACCACTCATACTTTAATTGGAGAAGCTCTGGTAAATAACTTGGATTCTTGAGCCAGATACCCTGGGTTTGAATGACAGCTCTACCATTTACCAGTTCTGTGACTTCGAAAAAGTTACTTTACCCTTCTCTTTCCATATCTATACATGGAGGTTATAGCAGCACCTAGCTCATTGTCTATTTTAAGGATTAGATTTAGTTCAGATATAAAACAGAGCCTGATACATATGAAATATGCAACAAATGGCAGCTATTATTATTAATTATTTGCGCACGTGCCTGTTTCAGCAGTAAATGTGAGCTCCTGAGATGTAGGGATCTTATTTTGCTTGACTGCGGTTTGAGACTCTGTCTTCAATTTTTTTTTTTTTTACAGTTCCCTAAATCTTGGCACAGTCACGCACTAATATTTCTTAAATTGAAGAGCATTAACTGAGATTAACCAATAGGATAATTTTTTTCTTCTCTTCCCCATACACTCACTCATAGAAGTCACTTTTCCATAAAGGAGGCAAGCTCTTCTGGAATATTCCAGTATACTCCAGAAATGGCACCAGCCCATAGATGCAGCATTAAGCATGGCACGTGGCCAGCCTCCTTATAGAGTCCAAGAATACTTAATTCACCTTCAGTGCCTCTGAATTCCAGTAAAAGCATAGAAGCTGACCCTAATTCTGTAAATAATAGATTGCACTTACACCCATAGATACACAATGTGCCCATGATTACAGTCTCCCCACGTGTGATCAGTGCTGGTAGAAACCCACACACACTTTTTTTAAAGCTTGATTCTAAGCAGTATTTGCCATCTAAGCACTAATTCTGCATTCCAGCTTCACCAGTGGCCAACCACCATTGTCATTAGGTACATCTGTTAGCCCTTTGGGCTGTCTTCATAAAAAGAAATCTTTCCCAGACTAAATAGAGTACCCAAAGCTCAACCCTGGAGAGTTAAAGAGACTATTTGGTGCGAATCCAGACTCAAATCTTTTTCCTGAGGAAGCCTCTGGAATCCCCTGCCATTTCCAGACAGGACCTCCTAGTGGCTATGGGAACATGGAATAGATTTGCACCTCTGAGCATCACAGAATTGAAGAGCAGCATTTCATGCCAGGATGGCCCAGGGCCAAGGTGTGAATCTGCCCTCCAAGCTGGTCCTTCTCCACCTAGTACTCACCAAAAAATTTTAATTTCAAGAGAAGGTTGCCAAAATGTGGCTTTCTAGCTTGTGGTAGACAGAAGAATGTTTCTGAAAGTGATGACCTAAAATTCAAAGAACACAAGAAGTATGTTTCTTAGATATTTGTGTGGTGAACACAAGATGGGAAAAGTAAAGGAATTCGTGATTTGATGTTAGAATTGAAAGTAGTAACAGTACTAAGAGTATTTGCTCTCTTTGAAGAACAGTTAAAATTGTTTCCACTGTTTATCTTTGGACATGTTATTCTTTCTATTCAGGACAAACACACACACCTATACCGAAAAGAATTAGGCAGCTGCCTACGACGACCATCCTCTTTACATTTTTTTTCACTGTAAATGAATGCTTGTAGCTTCAACTTTCTGTTCTGATTTCTTGGGATAAGTGTATGTAATCAGTCCAGTACTCTCTGTTACAAAGGAACTCTTTGCACCTTGAGAGCTACCAGCCTGGGAACTCTAATGAAACTGTAACCAGGAGTTGTAAGAACTTTAATGTGTGTTTGTAAAGTGTACAGATTTTTCAGAAATAGTCAGATTCCTAATAATTGTGCATATGATTCAGATGTCATAAATCTATCATCCTGAGTGACAAATTGACCATTCCTTTCTTACAGTCTGTCTAGCCTTTCTAGGCTAACTAGTATTTAAACAGCAGTACTTAGTGCATGAGTTAAGAGACAAGGATCTAATAGTTCACAGTAAATAATGAGTATATTTAATGTGTGGGGTTCTACATAGAAATAGAGAATATTTAATATTTAACTTAAGGGAAATATTTAATTTAGGGGAAGACTATAATTTAGCAATATCTCATTTTAAAAACTCTGAAAATTCAAGCTAAAGAAATAAAGAGATGGTTATCCTTACTATCAGTTATAAAGCCCTTATTATGTCCCAGAACCTCTTTCAGGCACTTCCTATCCATTATCTCATTAAATCCTCACAACAATTTTATGAGGCAGGAGCCCTTAGACCTCTTTTATAGATGAGGAAACTGTGGCACAGGAAGGTGAATACTTTGGCCAAGCTCTCACAGCTAGAAAGTCACCAAACTAGGATTTGAAGCCAATTATATCTGTGAGATTCAGCACAAAGTTCCTTCAAATTACAGACTTTACTTACATATCTTAAATATGATTTGATTTACAAAAAAAGAATTTTAATGCTTTTTTTTAATTGTTAGAATATAGTGTGCAATGTTTGTTTCTTTCCTTTTGGGAGGTAGATAGAACTATGTGAAGTGTTCTCTTTCTCCCATTTTGACACTCATGATTAAAATTTTAAAAATAAATCGTTAATTCTAGTTTATAATTTGGTTCACAAGCATTTCAGATTACTAAATAAAACTAACAGTGAACCAGTGAAGTTCTGCAAGTTTGGGCACTAAAATGTTTTGCAAAATCAAAACATTTTGCATTTCTTCTAAATCAATTTTAACCATTTAGCTACCTCTCTTCATTTCCTGTGTCCTTTTAAAAATCTAGTACAACACCCTCCTCTCTTCCCTGTAGAGATAGATGTCTTTCATCTCCCTAAATAATGTTCTTTTGCTAGAGGAAGTTATTTTTTTAAGCCCAGAAATGAAAACTAGTAAGTATTCTGCCAGTTACCTGTTTTGTTATGGTCAATTGAAGTCTGCTCTGTCACCTTTGTTCTCTTTACCAATACAGTCCCAGGAGTTTCATCAGTAATTTTATCTAATTCTATAATCCATATCATTAAAAAAAAAAAAAAAAAACCCTTCAAAGAGAAAAGGTTAGAAATACCTTTGTTTTTTAAAAAACGACGTTATTCTAAAAAGATCTCTTTTTTCAAAATTTTTATGGGAGTATAGTTGATTTACAATGTTGTGTTAGTTTCAGGTGTACAGAAAGTGAATCTGTTATATACATATATCCACTCTTTTTTAGATTCTTTTCCCATATAGGCCATTACATAATATCGAGTGAAGTTCCCTGTGCTATACAGTAGGTCCTTACTTAGTTATTATCTATCTTATATATAGTAGTGTGTTTATGTCAATCCCAATCTTCCAATTTATCCCTCCCCCCCACTTACCCCCTGATAACCATAAGTTTGTTTTCTATATCTGTAACTCTATTTGTTTTGTAGATAAGTTCATTTGTACCCTTTTTCTAGAATCAACATATAAGCGATATATGATACTTGTCTTTCTCTGTCTGACTTAACTTCACTCAGTGTGACAATCTCTAGGTCCATCCATTGCTGCTGCAAATGGCATTATTTTGTTCTTTTTTATGGCTAATATTCCATTGTATATATGTACTACATCTTTTTCTGTTCCTCCATGAATGGACATTTAGGTTGCTTCCATGTCCTGGCTATTGTAAATAGTGCTGCTGTGAACGTTGGGGTGCATGTATGTTTTCAAATTATAGTTTTCTCTGGATATATTCCCAGAAGTGGGATTGCTGGATCATATGGTAGTTCTATTTTTAGTTTTTTAAGGAACCTCCATATTGTTCTCCATAGTGTCTGCACCAGTATACATTCCCACCAACAGTGCAAGAGGGTTCCCTTTTGTCCACACCCTCTCCAGCATTTATTATTTATAGATTTTTTTGATGGTGGCCATTCCCACAGGTGTGAGGTGATACCTCATTGTAGTTTTGATTTGCATTTCTCTAATAATTAGTGATGTTGAGCATCTTTTCATGTTTGTTGGCCATTTGTATGTCATCTTTGGAGAAATGTCTATTTAGGTCTTCCGCCCATTTTTTCATTGGGTTGTTTGTTTTTTGGATATTGAGCTGCATGAGCTATTTGTATATTTTGGAGATTAATGCCCTGTCAGTTGCTTTGTTTGCAAATATTTTCTCCCATTCTGAGGGTTGTGTTTTCGTCTTGTTTATGGTTTCTTTTGCTGTGCAAAAGCTTCTAAGTTTAATTAGGTTCCATTTGTTTATTTTTGTTTTTATTTCCATTTCTCTAGGAGGTGGGTCGGAAAAGATCTTGCTGCGATTTATGTCCAGGAGTGTTCTGCCTATGTTTTCCTCTAAGAGTTTTATAGTGTCCAGTCTTCCATTTAGGTCTTTAATCCATTCTGAGTTTATTTTTGTGTGTGGTGTTAGGGAGTGTTCTAACTTCATTCTTTTACATGTAGCTGTCCAGTTTTCCCAGCACCACTTATTGAAGAGACTGTCTGCTCCATTGTATATTCTTGCCTCCTTTGTCACAGATTAGGGGACCATAGGTGTGTGGGTTTATCTCTGGGCTTTCTATCTTGTTCCATTGATCTATGTTTCTGTTTTTGTGCCAGTACCATACTGTCTTGATTATAATAGCTTTGTAGTATAGTCTGAAGTCAGGGAGCCTGATTCCTGCAGCTCCGTTTTTCTTTCTAAAGATTGCTTTGGCTATTTGGGGTCTTTTGTGTTTCCATACAAATTGTAAAAATTGTTGTTCTAATTCTGTGAAAAATACCATTGGTAATTTGATAGGGATTGCATTGAATCTGTAGATTGCTTTGGGCAGTATAGTCATTTTCACAATGTTGATTTTTCCAGTCCAAGAACGTGGTATATCTCTCCATCTGTTTGTGTCATCTTTGATTGCTTTCATCAGTATCTTACAGTTTTCTGAGTACAGGTCTTTTGCCTCCTTATGTAGGTTTATTCCTATGTATTTTATTCTTTTTGATGTAATGGTAAATGGGATTGTTGCCTTGATTTCTCTTTCTGACCTTTCATTGTTAGTGTATAGGAATGCAAGAGATTTCTGTGTATTAATTTTGTATCCTGCAACTTTACCAAATTCATCAATGAGCTCTAGTAGTTTTCTGGTAGCATCTTTAGGGTTTTCTATGTATAGTATCATGTCATCTGCAAACAGTGATTGATAGTTTTACTTTTTCTTTTCCAATTTGGATTCCTTTTATTTCTTTTTCTTCTGTGATTGCTGTGGCTAGGACTTCCAAGACTGTGTTGAATAATAGTGGTGAGACTAGACATCCTTGTCTTGTTCCTGATCTTAGAGGAAATGCTTTCCCTTTTTCACCGTAGAAGAAATGGACAAATTCTAAAAAGATCTCTTGTAAGAGTTTTCTCTGAGCACCTCTTTGTTCCTAGAAAGACCATTCAGAGAAGCCATCTCACTACTGGTGGATATCTTTCTTTGATGTATGTCTTTGTTGTCAAAATCTGCCATGCTTATTTTTTTTTACCATAAAATTTTTTGTTTCCCTAATACAACATTCCTCAAGTGAAAATAATTAGGCCTATGTATGATTTAAAACAAAATCAAAATGTAAATAATAGTCTTCTGCACACTGACAGCAGTTTTGGTTTCTAGAGTAAAAACAGCCTCGTTTTATAACTCTGACTTTGACTTTATTTACTTTTCAGAGAACTACTTAAAATGAATCTCTTGTGAATAACATGGAGGGAAGGGGGGATGGCAAGCACCATTATTCCGCATAATGACAAACGCTTCATCAAAAAATGTCCATTTTTCAATGTGCATTCCAAAACTTGCTGAAAACCAAGATGAAGCTGAGAATCTGCTTAATAATGCTTGATTGTGAGTTTATTTAGGAGAAAAATAAGGGCTTCTTTTGTTAAAAAAAAAAAGACATTTTTAATGCAAGTTTTTGCTTTTAGTTTTCTTTAAGTGAGACATAGGGATTACTGAGTACAGAATTTTATTATTCTAAAGCCATTACATTCGTTTAACTTAATGATCACATACTGTATGCCAGGTCTTAAGTTGGATTTCATCTTTATTCTTTAAGAGCTCACTCCTGTCCAGAGGGGACGCAGATATACAAATAGTCAAAGAGCAAAGCTGTGCAGTAAGCTTCATGAGTTCTCAGAATATCTCTTTATTTACAATTTGAGAAGTATTTGTACCTCCATATGCAAATTTTCTAGAGACAATATATGCATAGGAAAGCACAGATCTGTTATTTTTTATACAAATGGTAACTATACACTTTTTTTTCCGTACCTGTTTTCACTTAATATATATCCTGGTAGTTATTCCATATCAGTACATGGAGCTCTGCAACTCTAATTCTTATAAATGGCTGCATCACAATTCCATTACCTTGATATGTTGTAATTTAACGAGTCCCCTGGGGCTTAACATTTCAGTGGTTTCCAGTGTTTATTATTACAAACAGTTCTGCAGTGAGTGGTCTTTACATGGTTCATGCGTGGACAAGTATATCTGTGGGATTAATTCCTAGAAGTGCAATACCTGGGGCAAAGGTTATGTGCTTTTATGGTTTTGAAACATTTTCTTAATACATTTTTAATAACTCAGCAATATTCAAATTACATGTGTCCACACACCCAGCTTTTTATATTACTGATCTTATGTATACCCAGAAGGGATAAATGCAAAATACCAGACAAGGAGGAAAGTTGGCAGAAGGGGATTTGGAAAGCTGCACACGTGGGCAAGAGGAACAAAGGATGTGTCATTATTTTACCATTAGGGAATATTTTGGTTCTAATGACCCCAAAACGTGTGCTACTTCCCAAGATTTAGGTCTTGGTGCCCACTTCTCTCAATATATGCTAATCTTGATAAACTAATCATATACACATCAGTTTAGGCTATCACAGTTGTTAAGATTTGTGGTTTAGCTGTGTTTTAGTCCCATGGCTCTAGTTACCTGATGGACTCCCTCCATGCAGGTATCCCATTTCATCCACCTGCATATCAGCAGATGAATTCTACTGTCCCAAACAGTTCGCCCACTCAGATTTGCTTTGGTGTTCTCTACCTCCAGCCCATCACCCATTAGCAAGAACTCTCTCTTTACGGTGTGTCTCCCATCCATTGCACCCACTCCATTTCCACTGTTCCTTTGCCTAGTTTCTCTGCTACCAGCCAGCCACACCTCCAATCCATCCTTCCTTTAGTGCCTCATTAAATTGCTTAACATACTTCTACCTGGAAAAAATATCTCCTTTCTTATTAGTGTTTGTTATGAACACACCATTCCAGCACCATCTCCTCCACACTAAATACTCTGTGCATCCCACCTTTGTCACATACCATCTCCTGACTGGGAGTCCCATCCCTCTCCATCTACCTAACCAAATTTGCCCATTTCTCAAATTCAATACAGGCCCAATTTACCCTCTCCAGCTTACAGCTGAGCTCTCTCTTCTCTCTGAATTTATCATTTTGATTCTTTTTCTTGAGATATAATTGGCATTCAGCACTGTATAAGTTTAAGGTGTACAGCCTAATGAATTGACTTACATATACTGTGAAATAATTACCACAATAAGTTTTGTTGACATCCATCATCTCCTACAGATACAAAAAAAATTTTTTCTTGTGATGAGAACTCTTGGGATCTACTACTCTTAGCTTTCACATATATCATACAGCAGTGTTAACTATAGTCATCATGTTGTATGTTACAGCCCCAGTACTTTTTTATCTTATAACTGGAAATGTGTATCTTTTGGCCACCTTCATCCAATTTCCCCTCCCCCACCCTTTGCCTCTGGTAACCACAAATCTAATCTCCTTTTCCATGACTTCGGGTTTTTGGTTTTTTTTAGATTCCACACATAAGTGAGATCATACAATATTTGTCTTTGTGTGACTTATTTCACTTAGCATAATGCCCTCAGTGTCCATCCATGTTGTCCCAAATGGCAGGATTTCCTTCTTTTTTATGGCTGAATAATATTTAATTGTGTATAATTCACAATGCCTTTATCCATTCATCTGTCAGTGGACACTTTGGTTGCTTCCATGTCTTGGCTATTGTAAATAGTGCTGCTATGAACATGAGGGTGCAGATATCTCTTTGACATAGTGTTTTCATTTCCTTTGGGCATGTATATACCCAGAAGTGGGACTGTCTAATCATGGGGTAGTTCTGTTTTCAATTTTTTGAGGAACTGCCATACTCTTTTCCATAGGGGTTGTACCAATTTACATTCTGACCAACAGTGCGTAAGGGTTCCCTTTTCCCTACATCCTCATCAGCATTTGTTGCCTCTTACCTTTTTGATGAAGGCCATTCTAACAGGCGTGAGCTGGTATCTCATTGTGGTTTTGATTTGCATTTCCCTGAGAAGTGATGGTGAGCACCTCTTCATGTACCTGTTGGCCATCTGTATATCTTCTTTACAAAAGTGTCTATTCAGGTCCTCTGCCCAATTTTTAAATTGGATTATTTGTTTTGCTATTGAGTTGTATGATATTAACCCTTCATCAGATATATGGCTTACAAACATTTTTTTCTCACTCCATAGGTTGTTTTTTCATTTTGTCAATTGTTTCTTTTGCTGTGCAAAAACTTTTTAGTTTGATATAGTCCACACGTTTATTTTTTATTTTGTTGCTTGTGCTTTAGGTGTCATATCCAAAAAATAATTGCCAAGGCTGATGTCAAGGAGCCAAACATTTTTTTCAGTGTTTTCTTATAGGAGTTTTATGGTTTCTGGTCTTACATTTAAGTCTTTAGTCCTTTTCAAGTTAATTGTTGCATTCTTATACATGTGAATAGCCAGTATTCCCAGCAACATTTATTGAAGAGACTGTCTTTTCTCCATTGAGTATTCTTGGCTCCCTTGTAAAATATTAGTTTAGCATATATACATGGGTTTATTTCTGGGCTCTTGATTCTGTTCCATTTTCCATGTGTCTGTTTTCATGCCTGTACCATACTGTTTTGATTACCATACCTTTATAATATAGCTTGAAATCAGGAAGTGTGATGCCTCCCACTTTGTTCTTTCTCAGGATTGCTTTGGCAATTGGGTCTTTTAGTTCTGTATACATTTTAGGATTGTTTTTTCTACTTCTGTAAAAAAAACACCATTGGAATTTCGAGAGATCACATTGAATCTGTAGATGGCATTTTAACAATATTAATTCTTCTAATCCATGAACATGAGATACCTTTCCATTTATTATTTGTGTCTTCTTCAATTTCTTTTATCCATGTCTTATAATTTTCAGTGTAGAAATCCTTCACTTTTTTTTATTGTTTTTGATGCTTTATTGTAAATGGAATCACTTTCTTTATTATCAGATCATTTGTTCTTAGTGTATAAAAATGCTGCTGATTTTTGTATCCTGCAACTTTACTGAATTCACTGATTAGATCTAACAGTTTTTTTCTTGGAATCTTTAGGATTTTCTATATATAAAATCATGTCATCTGCAAATAGTTTTACTTCTCCCTTTCCAATTCTGATGCTTTTACTTATTTTTCTTACCTCATTGCTCTGGCAAGGTCAATTTGATTCTTAGTCCCACACTGCCTTACATTGTAATGAAATAGTTTCAGCAGATATGTCTTGCCTGCTGGTTCTTGGCAGTAGGATCCTATGATATGTATGTATATTACTTTACAAATCTGCTGTAGCTACAGAGCTGTACAAGTAATAGAATATTTTAATGAAAAACTTTATAGACTTTATTAAACCTAGAAGCAACCCTGAGTCATTTCCCCTAAACCTTTATTTTACAAATAAACAAACTGGGGCTCCAGGGAGATTAGTAACATGACTTTGAATCATGACAAAAGTCAGGGTTGAGAGTATAACCCAGGTCTCCTCATTCTAGAACCTGCTTTTCTTTTCCTCTTTGTCTTCATATAAGAAATATTTGTTCCACGCTAAACATTGATTCAGGAAAAAAAATTGTTTACTTTGTACCCAGTTGCCCTGGGAAGCTCTTGTAGATCCATAAAAGCTTCACATCAGTATGTGCTTAGTTAGGGAAAATGTTATTTTGCAATATTAGTTCTAATTATTTGTTAACACATGTTTGAGTCCCCTGTTCTCTCCGCTAGACTCAGTCTTCTTAGAATTAGTCACTATTAAATGTTAATCATAACTATCATTATTATTAATAAACTCTTTAACAGGGCTAACCAGGTCCTGCACCGCTTGGCTCCTACAGCCGGTAATGTCACAGCCATGTCTTTCTCTCACACAGCCAGTATTCTAACAATGAACTTCTCCTGTATCCTCTGCCCCAGCCCCCTTCACACGCACAGAGACATTACAGTGCTCTTCTGAATGATCAGCCTTTCAGAACTAGCTCAACTATTACCTCCTCTTACCAGTGTCTCTCCCAGTTCCCCAGGCAAAGGGAATTACCCCCTCCTCCTCCTTTTAGGTGAACATTCATGATTGTTGTTCATTTCTGCTACTCACCCACAGACTGTGAGAGGGTGGGCCGGGGATGTCTTCTACACTGTGCCTGTGAACGTGAAAAATCACTAATGAATGAATGCAAAATAGTACAGTCTACTTTTATGATCTAAAATTGCCAAGTGGAACATCCTAAATTTTTGAAAAGAAATCTCTAGTACTTGGTTCTGGACAGTTATTGAAGGATAACAAAAATAGAGATACTCCAAAATAGTATAGAATCCAGAAAGGTCTACATATGATATTGAACTGTGGTATATGTCTTTAGCAGATTACTTGAAACAAAGACATTGTTAATAAGTAACGATAGTTTGCATCCCCAGAATAACAGCTATGTGATCTGTACCAGAATAGTTAGTAGCTCCTACTGTCACTTACAGATAGTCCCCCCAAAAAACTCCTCCGTTCTAAATTCTGTTTGCTTTCATGCCATATTCTCCTAATAGTGTGAATTGTTTAAAAATTCCCTAGACCTATAATTGCAAATTATACTCAGCCCTTCACATTATTTTTTGTGTAGAAAAAAACCGAAATGTTTTCTGTGGGCTTAATAGAATTTTGTTCTCTGAAGTGTGATGATTATCTTTCTCTTATCAAGAAAAAGATTTTGCTGATACATAAATACTTAGTACAGTACTTTTTGAGCCATAAAGTTTATAATCATGTTTTTATCCCTCATGGACGATGTAACCTCTTTTTTTTTTTTTTTGGCCTGCTTTTCTTGTCTCTGGTTAATTCAGGTGTTTCACAAACATTCCCGTCATTTAAGCTAGATTTCTAGATGTTTTAAACTACCACCAAAAAACCCAAAAAACTATCTTAGATGTTCATTTAAAATTTCCCATATGGTAAAGCTGTTTCAGGGTCAATGCAAAAAACGAAAAAAAGTTGCTTCTTACAGGAGTAAAATTAAGTTTTGCAAAATGTAAAATACTACCAACTAAGGAAAACCGCTTAAACTTGCAGCATGAAAAATGCACTGGATCCAGATTTTGAAAGGCAAATGTTTGACAAGGTTTTGTTCATAGCTACTGGATTTTATTTGAAGCTTGAAATCGGCATTCAAGTCGCAGTGTAGGTCTGCTTAAGAAATACCCATCACCTTCTTAAAAGAAACAGACTCCTGAATTACATTTTTAAATGCAGTCCAGTATTCTTAGGGGAGGATTAAGTTTGAATTTGTGTTTTAAACAGATGTGATGTTGAGATCTTAACTGGCAGTTTTCACGGTACTGAATAAAGGGGGGTGGGCAGCATGGTGGATTGCCAAAGCAGCCTTTCAGGGCCTGTGCTGGAAGTGTTCTCTCTCTGTCCTCACCACGTTGTCTGCCCCTTTGCAGCACGCCATGCCCTTCTGGAGGGTCTCCAGTCACTCGGACCTCATGGCCCTACATCATGCCTTGGAACTGGAGTACCTGTAACAGCCCCCTAGCACTTTGAAACCACACAACCGCCCTGTGACCAGGGACACATCCAGCAGGCTGAGTCCCGAGTCGGCGCCGGACTCCAAACTAGCGATTTCAACGTTTTGATGCCCAGCTGCTGTGGGTCCTCGCCTCTGCCCTTGTGGTAAATGAAGGACCACATCCCTTTCTTCAGAACAGCTGTTGACTCTAGTACTGTGAATCCAATGCAAATAAGCCATGAGAATGTTCTAGCACAGTGTAACGTGTCTTGGCCACATTAACTACATGGTTCGAACCTGTGAAGAAAGGACCTGCAGACGCTTTACGTTTTTAGCATCTTCAGTGTGACCTAAACAGCTTCTCCAATACAGCAAACTTGATTGCACAACAAAGACTGAAATGGGTTTCCTGATTACCAGTGGGGGGATTTTCTTGTAAAGGTTTACTTTTTTGGTGTCTCATACCCAGGGTCATCTGTACATCTCTACTTATTTATGAACAGACATTTTTTAAAAAAAAGACACAGCTTTATCGAGGTATAATTCAGGAACCACACAGTTCATGCGAACAGACTTTTTTGACATCAAATAACTGAAGAGACAGTAGCATGATGAGAGAGAAGCGACTGAAGGCTTTGGCCTCACGACACAGCAAGTACTTTGAATTTTAGCACATTGCAAAGTAGTTTAAAATATGTCTAATTTAAACGTATAATATGTACATCACTGAGACAATCATGTACAGAAAGAATTTTGGGTGTAAATTTGTAATAATGGATGATTCTTTTACATATTGTTTAGGAAAATGATATTGAAAGGTAGCAATGCCTTGATAGTGAAGTATGAGGCAGGATATGCACAGACGTGCAGTGCCTTCTTGAAGTACTGGGTATAAATATGTAGATAATGGATTTTTTTTTTTAAGATCATGTTGTCAAGACCAAAAGCATGGATGTCAAGTGTCAATAAGATTTTGTTTTCCAATTTTTTTTCCCATCAGTTCTTTTTTTATGCTGTTAGGAGGGCCTTGGTAAAAGAACACAGCAGTGTCTGTCTTAAATAATTTTGGGGAAAAAAGCCCTCTTAAAACCTCACTTTTTCATTTTCAACACTAATGTAGTATATGTAACTACTTGGAAAAAGATTATTCAAATGCTCCTTCCCACAGAAAGAATGTAGATGATGGATATATTTTATTAATGAAATGGTTCATGAATTGGACACTAGCAAAGTTTTCATGTGCTCAGATGATATTTTCTCGTTTAAGGAAGGACATTACCACATATCTGGAAATCAGCAAAACTTCTTTGTATTACTTCCTACATTCATGTTCCTTCTGTTTTCCTCCACACTCATCTCCCACCTCCCACCCCACCCTCCCAGGAAAGTTCATTGCCAGCAGGGGACACAGCCCGGTCATCATCACCAAGAAAATAATGCTACTCTTCACCCCCACTCTGTATTATATGACAAGCATAAACCAGGGAAATAAAATTTGTCACCTTTGTAATACCCTAATAAAGTTTCTCCAAAAGTGATCGTTCAGTTTATCTAGACACTAGTTTCTCTCATCTAAAGCCTTCCATTGTCATGAAATTACTTTTTGGATGAATTTTCTTTAATAGTATATTGGGGGGGAAAAATAACACCAGCTTTGACCCAAAGTAGCTAAAGAGCTACTCTATCCTTTTCTGAAGTTTCATGTTGCTGCTAGAATTAGTCAGTCAGTTGTGAATTTCTCAGAATTGTTTAATCATTGAATTCAGTTTGTTTTTCCTCTTTTGCTTGAAGCAAACAGAAGTCGACAATTTTTCAGCCTTTCCATTTTACATTTTTGTACTCTGCAGACTGAAGAGACAAAGTTTAGCTTACCCTTACTGTATAAAGGTGTGTTGTGTCCACAACTGTGTACAGAATTTTTCTTCATTCAATTTGTGTTTAAATTAATAAAACTGATTTGTGAAGTACTGTAAGCTCCTTGACTTGTCAGTATTTTCTTCATCTCTTGGTTCTAAGAAACAGCAGGATCTTGGTTGCATTAGAAAGCTCATAGTCCGACAAAAGGAAGTTGTACAGAGCGACTGTAGTAATGGCTTTATCAGTCCTTGAGAGGACTGAGCTAGAAAAATGACAGCTGTTTCTTTGATCACTGGAAGAACAGATGAATGGAAAAGCTCTTTACTTCCTCCGAAACTATATTATGTAAACTAGACCTTCGCTCAGACTTATCTGCTGTAGAACAGAATTCAGCATCAAGTGTCTTGGATGCCAGAGCATAGCTTTAGCCACTTAAATACCCAAGGGACAGCAACAGAAACGAGCCTCATCTATAAAGAATGCCCGCAACATACACCGCTAGGATTTGGCCAGATGAATCACTGACAAAGAGCTATAAAACAGCACAACTTGCTTCCTCCTGGGATTTAGTCTTAGAAACACAACATTCATGCACACAAACACGTGACCCTCAAACATGCAGTGGTCTGACTCGTTTCTCAGGCCCAGGATGTCCGTTTTTCACGCGCACACACTAATGAAGTGTCTGCGCATGCTCAGACACCCGAGGGTGAAAAGTTTGGGGAATGTCTGTAAAGAGAGGCAGCGGTGGGGAGCAGAGCCACTTCTAGGTCTCAGGTGAAGAAAGTATGGAAAACAGGCAAAATGGAGAGCATACCCTCACAAGACGGATTTTCTACAGCGCCACTTCTAACGTGACCCCCCTCTGGCCAAAATGCTTAAAGGGCTCCCCCTCCGACCCTAGATTTGAGCCCAGATTTCTCTACCTGCCATTCTAGAGTTGCCAAGTACAGCCTCTACTTTCTTGCCAGTGTTGTCTCTCGTTATTCTTAGGAACCAACCTTCAGTACATATTAACTGGGCTCTTTAATGGGCCAAACAGCCCGTAAGCATCCCCGCCAAATCTCTGCTCAGAGCTCTCCCATGGCCATCAATGACTTCCTCCACCTTTAATCCACCCAAACCGTGTCCAGCTCCAGAGCCTTCACCTCTGTAGAACCTTCTTTCCCACCGTGGCACACAGTTTGAACTTCTCTCACCCAGTGTCCATAGTCTTACTGGCCGTTCAGACTATTCCCTTAAATAAAGGCTCGCCA